>NW_027252532.1:0-24174 GCF_044704955.1 Pristiophorus japonicus | reverse complement strand
TACCCCTTTCCTGCTTTCTCTCCATACCCCTTGATCCCTTTAGCCATAAGGGCCACATCTAACTCCCTCTTGAATATATCCAATGAACTGGCCTCAACAACTCTCTGCGGTAGAGAATTCCACAGGTTCACAGTTCTCTGGGTGAAGAAGTTTCTCCTCATCTCGGTCCTAAATGGCTTACCCCTTATCCTTAGACTGTGACCCCCCTGGTTCTGGACTTCCCCAACATCGGGAACATTCTTCCTGCATCCAACCTGTCCAATCCCGTCAGAATTTTATATGTTTCTATAAGATCCCCTCTCATTCTTCTAAAATCTATTGAGTATAAGCTTAGCCCATCCAGTCTCGCCTCATATGTCAGTCCAGCCATCCCGGGAATCAGTCTGGTGAACCTTCGCTGCACTCCCTCAATAGCAAGAATGTCCTTCCTCAGATTAGGAGACCAAAACTGTACACAATATTCCAGGTGAGGCCTCACCAAGGCCCTGTACAACTGCAGTAAGACCTCCCTGCTCCTATACTCAAATCCCCTAGCTATGAAGGCCAGCATGCCATTTGCTTTCTTTACTGCCTGCTGTACCTGCATGCCTACCTTCAATGACTGATGTACCATGACATCTAGGTCTCGTTGCACCTCCCCTTTTCCTAATCTGTCACCATTCAGATAATCTGCCTTCCTGTTTTTCCACCAAAGTGGATAATCTCACATTTATCCATATTATACTGCATCTGCCAGGCATTTGCCCACTCACCTAACCTGTCCAAGTCAAGTCACCCTGCAGCCTCTTAGCATCCTCCTCGCAGATCGCTCTGCCACCCAGCTTAGTGTCATCTGCAAACTTGGAGATATTACATTCAATTCCTTCATCTAAGTCATTAATGTATATTGTAAATAGCTGGGGTCCCAGCACTGAGCCCTGCGGCACTCCACTAGTCACTGCCTGCCATTCTGAAAAGGACCCGTTTATCCCGACTCTCTGCTTCCTGTCTGCCAACCAGTTCTCTATCCACGTCAGTACATTACCCCCACTCTAATCTCTTGTGTTGGATCTTGTCAAAAGCCTTTTGAAAGTCCAAATACACCACATCCACTGGTTCTCCCTTATCCACTCGACTAGTTACATCCTCAACAAACTCCAGAAGATTTGTCAAGCATGATTTCCCTTTCATAAACCCATGCTGACTTGGACCGATCCTGTCACTGCTTTCCAAATGCGCTGCTATTTCATCTTTAATAATTGATTCCAACATTTTCCCCACCACTGATGTCAGGCTAACCGGTCTATAATTACCAGCTTTCTCTCTCCCTCCCTGTTTAAAAAGTGGGGTTACATTAGCTACCCTCCAATCCATATGAACTGAACCAGAGTCCATGAAATATTGGAAAATGATCACCAATGCATCCACTATTTCTAGGGCCATTTCCTTAAGTACTCTGGGATGCAGGCTATCGGGCCCTGGGGATTAATCGGCCTTCAGTCCCTTCAATTTCCCTAACATCATTTCCTGACTAATAAGGATTTCCCTCCGTTCCCCCTTCTCGCTAGACCCTCGTATTTTCGGGAGGTCATTTGTGTCTTCCTTAGTGAAGGCAGAGCCAAAGTATTTGTTCAATTAGTCTGCCATTTTCTTGTTCCCCATTATGAATTCACCTGATTTTGACTGTAAGGGACCTACATTAGTCTTCATTAATCTTTTTCTCTTCACATATATCTCTAGTGGCTTTTGCAGTCAGTTTTTATGTTCCCTGCAAGCTTCCTCTCATACTCTATTTCCCCCCTCCTAATTAAACCCTTTGTCCTCTGCTGAATTTTAAATTTCTCCAAGTCCTCTGGTTTGCTGCTTTTTCTGGCCAATTTATATGCCTCTTCCTTGGATTTAACACTTTCCCTAATTTCCATTGCTAACCAACGGTTGAGCCACCTTCCCTGTTTTATTTTTACTCCAGACAGTGATATACAATTGTTGTAGTTCATCCATGTGATATTTAAATGTCTGCCATTGCCTATCCACCGTCAACCCTTTAAGTATCATTCTCCAGTCTATCCTAGCCAATTCACGTCTCATACCTTCAAAGTTTCCTTTCTTTAAGTTCAGGACTCTAGTCTCTGAATTAACTGTCACTCTCCATCTTAATGAAGAATTCTGCCATATTATGGTCACTCTTCCCCAAGGGGCCCCACACGATCAGATTGTTAATTAATCCTCTCTCATTACACAAGACCCAGTCTAGGATGGTATGCTCTCTAGTTGGTTCCTCGACATATTGGTCTAGAAACCCATCCCTTATACACGCCAGGAAATCCTCCTCCACCGCATTGCTATCAGTTTGGTTAACCCAATCAATATGCAGATTAAAGTCACCCATGATAACTGCCGTACCTTTATTGCATGCATCCCTAATTTCCTGTTTGATGCCATCCCCAACCCCACTACTGCTGTTTGGTGGTCTGTACACAACTCCCGCTAACGTTTTCTGCCCTTTGGTGTTTTGCAGCTCCACCCATACAGATTCCACATCATCCAAGCTAATGTCCTTCCTTACTATTGCGGGCAGGGGAGGGGGGGACCTGGGGGAGGGGGGGAAGGGGTTACGGGTAGGGTCTGGGAAGGGGGGGAGGGGAGGGACCTGAGGGGGAGAGGGGTTACGGGCAGGGCCTGGGAGCCTCGGACTGAGGGTGGGCTGAGCGAGGGAGCCTCGGACTGAGGGTGGGCTGAGCGAGGGAGCCTCGGACTGAGGGTGGGCTGAGCGAGGGAGCCTCGGACTGAGGGTGGGCTGAGCGAGGGAGCCTCGGACTGAGGCTGGGCTGAGCGAGGGAGCCTCGGACTGAGGCTGGGCTGAGCGAGGGAGCCTCGGACTGAGGCTGGGCTGAGCGAGGGAGCCTCGGACTGAGGCTGGGCTGAGCGTGGGAGCCTCGGACTGAGGCTGGGCTGAGCGAGGGAGCCTCGGACTGAGGCTGGGCTGAGCGAGGGAGCCTCGGACTGAGGGTGGGCTGAGCGAGGGAGCCTCGGACTGAGGGTGGGCTGAGCGAGGGAGCCTCGGACTGAGGGTGGGCTGAGCGAGGGAGCCTCGGACTGAGGGTGGGCTGAGCGAGGGAGCCTCGGACTGAGGGTGGGCTGAGCGAGGGAGCCTCGGACTGAAGGTGGGCTGTATCACACTCCCTGATTTTGTTCCTTGCTTCCCGTAGGTCCCCTTGAAGTTCCGCTACCCGTTTTATTATGAGATGTGTTGGTACGTCATGGAACGATACGTTTACTTTCTCACCAAGTGCAGCCACCTTACCAAACAGTTTCAGAGAGCGTCCCATCTCATCGGTGAGTTCCCGCACTTGTCTCAGCTTGCACCTCTCCCTCCACACGCTCTGGTATCTCAGTCCCTCCCTCTTGGACATAACTCGGAGGTTGTTTCCGCTGGTGTGTCTCGGTGTATTTCAGCCCCTTCTCCCTCGGGGAGATACCTGTACACTGACTGGTGTCTCTCAGTCCCTCTCCCTCGGGGAGATATCTGTCCACTGACTGGTGTCTCTCAGTCCCTCTCCCTCAGGGAGATATCTGTACACTTGACTGGTGTCTCTCAGTCCCCTCTCCCTCGGAGATATCTGTACACTGACTGGTGTCTCTTAGTCCCTCTCTCCCTCAGGGAAATATCTGTACACTGACTGGTGTCTCTCAGTCTCTCAGGGAGCTATCTGTACACTGACTGGTGTCTCTCAGTCTCTCTCCCTCAGGGAGATATCTGTTCACTGACTGGTGTCTCTCAGTCCCTCTCCCTCGGGGAGATATCTGTACACTGACTGGTGTCTCTCAGTCCCCTCTCCCTCGGGGAGATATCTGTACACTGACTGGTGTCTCTCAGTCCCTCTCCCTCGGGGAGATATCTGTACACTGACTGGTGTCTCTCAGTCTCTCTCCCTCAGGGAGATATCTGTACACTGACTGGTGTCTCTCAGTCCTTCTCCCTCAGGGAGATGTCTGTACACTGGTGTCTCTCAGTCCCCTCTCCCTCAGGGAGATATCTGTACACTGACTGGTGTCTCTCAGTCCCCTCTCCCTCAGGGAGATATCTGTACACTGACTGGTGTCTCTCAGTCCCTCTCCCTCAGGGAGATGTCTGTACACTGGTGTCTCAGTCCCCTCTCTCTCAGGGAGCTATCTGTACACTGACTTGTGTCCTTCAGTCCCCTTATTCTAGGGGGCATAGTCTTCGAATAAGGGGCCGCCTATTTAAAACTGAGATCAAGAGGAATTTCTTCTCTGAGGGTTGTTAAATCTGTGGAATTCGCTGCCTCAGAGCTGTGGAAGCTGGGACATTGAATATATTTAACATAGAAACATCGAAAATAGGTGCAGGAGTAGGCCATTCGGCCCTTCGAGCCTGCACCACCATTCAATATGATCATGGCTGACCCTCTATCTCAACACCATGTTCCCGCTTTCTCCCCATACCCCTCGATGCCTTTTGTGTCTAGAAATCTATCTGTCTCCCTCTTAAATATATTCAGTGACTTGGCCTCCACAGCCTCCTGTGGTAGAGAATTCCACAGGTTCACCACCCTCTGAGTGAAAACATTTCTCCTCATCTCGCTCCTAAATTTCCTACCCCGTATCCTGAGACTGTGTGACCCCTTGTTCTAGACTTCCCAGCCCCCGGGGAAACATCCTCCCCGCATCCAGTCTGTCCAACCCCGTCAGAATTTTATACCTTTCAATCAGATCCCCTCTCATTCTTCTAAACTCCAGTGAATACAGGCCCAGTCGATCCAATCTCTGCTCATACCACAGTCCTGCCATCCCAGGAATCAGTCTGGTGAACCTTCGCTGCACTCCCTCTATGGCGAGTGTATCCTTCCTTAGGTAAGGAGACCAAAACTGCGCACACAATACTCCAGGTGTGGTCTCACCAAGGCCCTGTATAACTGGAGTAAGACCTCCTTGCTCCTGTCCTCAAATTTAAGACAGAGATAGACAGTTTCTTAACCGACAAGGGGTTATGGGGAGCGGGCGGGGAAGTGGAGCTGAGTCCATGATCGGATCAGCCATGATCGTATTAAATGGCGGTGCAGGCTCGAGGGGCCGTATGGCCTACTCCTGCGCCTTATTATTTAATAGGAGTTAGATGTAGTCCTTACTACTCGGGGGATCACGGGGTATGGCGAGAAAGCAGGAATGGCGTACTGAAGTTGCATGTTCAGCCATGATCTTATTGAATGGTGGTGCAGGCTCGAAGGGCCCTACTGCGCCTATTTTCTATGTTTCTATACTGATCCTCTCCCTTGCTCCCCATCCACAGACGAAGACACGGATTCCGAAGAGACGGAGAGCGACGACGGCGGCGGCGTCAAGGAGGAGACGGACGAGGAAGAGGAGACGGACGAGGGCGGGGGCCCGCTGGGGGCCCCTCCCCCGCCCCTCTCCGACCCCCTGCCCCGCAACGGGCTGTGGCGGGAGGGGGGTGGAGGAGGGCCTGCCCCCGGGGAACTGAAGCGCAGCGCCTCCTGCTCCTCCTCCTCCTCCTCCTCCTCCTCCTCCTCCTCGCTGGACAGCGAAGGGGCCGCCTCCCAGGCCTCGCCGCCCGACCCCTGGATCAACCTGACCCAGTTCGAGCTCAGCGGGCTGCAGGCCCTGGTCGACAAGCTGGAGTCGCTGCCCGACCACAAGAAGTGCCTCCCGGCGGGGCTGCTGGGCGCAGCGGCGCTACTTCGCGACATGAAGGTGAGCAGCACGTACGTCAACGCCCCACCCCCCCCCCCCCCCCCAAAAAAGTAGTATAGTATTAGACAGTCCCTCGTATCGAGCATGACTTGCTTCCACGCCAAAAAGGGATGAGTTCACAGGTGTTTCTATGAAGGACCTAATATTCCAGATCCCGAACTACATCCTGAAGGGTGGAAGATGCCCGTGGGTGGATTGTTTTTAACGTGGGGTTGGCCGTTGTACACCAGCCACCACACGGGCTCGACCGAGCGAGGTCTTGGTCCAGTGGCAAGGGTTGACCAGGACTGGAGACCAGCTCTGCTGCACAGGACCCAGTGCGCGCACATATCGCACAGTGTGGGCTGGGCCCGTGCTGCCCCCTGGGCAATCGCCTCTCCTGGGCCCCGAACCCTCGCGCCTCTCCTGGGCTCCCAAGCCCTCACCCCTCCTCCCGGGGCCCAACCCCCCCACCCCCCCCCCCCCCCCCCCCGAGCCCTCGCCCCACCCCCCCTCCCGAGCCCTCACTCCTCTTCCCCCCCCCCCCCACCCCGGGGCCCCCCGAGCCACCCCCCCCCCCCCCCCCCCCCAAAGCCCTCTCCCCACCCCCCTCCATCCCCGGGGCCCCCCAGCCCCCTCTGCTCCTCCGCCCCGATCAAGCATGGAGCAGTTCGAAAGAGGACATCGATTAGTCTCCTCTTATCTTGGAGACATCAAATAGCGACACGCTGTTATTTGAAATATCAAAACATTAAACTTCAGCCTCGCTGAAGGATTATTAACATCAGCAAAAACAAACGGCAACTAACAATGAACGCAGTCCAGTAGGGATGTGAATAACAGCCGAATCCAACCCCTACAAATCCCCCCCACCCCCCCCCCCCCCCATACGCACACCAGAAAAGCCCCAGGCTTCATCCCCGGCCTGCTGGGAAACAGGAGGCCCAGTGGAGGCCTGCTAAAATCCTGACGGTGGTTCGACAATAACAGCAAAAAACCTGCAAAAGGACATAGTCAGACTAAGTGAGTGGGCAAAAATTTGGCAGATGGAGTATAATGTTGGAAAGTGTGAGGTCATGCACTTGGGCAGAAAAAATCAAATGGAGAAAGATTGCAAAGTGCCGCAGTACAGCGGGACCTGGGGGTTACTTGTACATGAAACACAAAAGGTTAGTATGCAGGTACAGCAAGTGATCAGGCAGGGCCAATGGTATCTTGGCCTTTATTGCAAAGGGAATGCAGTATAAAAGCAGGGAAGTCTTGCTCCAGTTATACAGGGTATTGGTGAGGCCACACCTGGAGTACTGCGTGCAGTTTTGGTTTCCGTATTTACGAAAGGATATCCTTGCTTTGGAGGCAGTTCAGAGAAGGCTCACTCGGTTGATTCCGGGGATGAGGGGGTTGACTTATGAGGAAAGGTTGAGGAGGTTGGGCCTCTACTCATTGGAATTCAGAAGAATGAGAGGTGATCTTATCGAAACGTCTAAGATTATGAGGGGGCTCGACAAGGTGGATGCAGAGAGGATGTTTCCACTGATGGGGGAGACTAGAACTAGGGGGCATGGTCTTAGAATAAGAGGCCGCCCATTTAAAACTGAGATGAGGAGGAATTTCTTCTCTGAGGGTTGTAAATCTGTGGAATTTGCTGCCTCAGAGAGCTGTGGAAGCCGGGACATTGAATATATTTAAGACAGAAATAGACGGCTTCTTAATCAATAAAGTGAATAAGGGGTTATGGGGAGCAGGCGGGAAAGTGGACCTGTGTCCATGATCGGATCAGCCATGATCTTATTAAATGGCGGAGCAGGCTCGAGGGGCCGTATGGCCTACTCCTCCTATTTCTTATGTTCTTATAACTTGTATTCATATAGCGCCTTTAACAAGTGAATGTTAAGAAGTCTCTCATAGGCCCTACCCTTTCTTTAGTTACCCTCTTACTCGTAATATATTTATAGAACATCTTAGGGTTCTCAATTTTACTGGCAAAGAATTTCTCGTGCTCTCTCTTAGCATTCCTAATATCCTTTTTAATTTTAACTCTTAACTTTCTATATTCCTCTAAAATTCTAAAGTATTTAGCCGTTGATATGTGGCATAAGCGTCCCTTTTTTTTTCCTTAGTCCCTAGACATCCAGGGGGCTCTCGAATTATTTTTCCCAGCTTTTCCTGAGCCTTCCGGATCTCCTCCTTGAATGCCTCCCGCTGTTCCGACACTGATTTACCCACAAGCAGCTGTTTCCAGTCCACTGTGGCCAAATCGCTCCTTAACTTTGCAAAGTTAGCTTTTCCCCAATTCGGAACTTTTATTCCAGGCCTATCCTTGTCCTTATCCATAACCAACTTGAATCTGACTGAATTATGGTCGCTGGCACCCAAGTGCTCCCCCACTAATACCCCTTCAACCTGCCCAGCTTCATCCCCCAAAACTAAATCCAAGACGCCCCCTCATGTTGGGCGTGCTACATACTGACTAAAAAAGTTCTCTTGAAAGCATTTCAAGAATTCCGCACCCTCGATACCCTTCACACTAAATTTGTCCCCATCAATATTTGGATAGTTAAACTCCCCTCCTATTACTACCCTATGGTTTTTAGACTTCACAGCAATTTGCCTACATATTTGCTCCTCTCTCTCCCTCCCACTGTTTGGGGGTCTGTAATACACTCCCAGCAGTGTGATCGCCCCTTTTTTATTTTTCAATTCAACCCATGTGGCCTCAGTTAACGATCCCTCGAAAATATTATCCCTCCTTGCCGCTGTAATAGTTTATTTAATTAGTATCGCAAAACCCCCCCCCCCCCCCTTACACCCCTCTCTATCTTGTCTAAAAAAAATCCTGTAGCCAGGAATATTAATCTGCCAAACCTGCCCCTCTTTCAGCCATGTTTCTGTAATGGCTATAATGTCATACTCCCGAGTGTCTACCTGTGCTCTTAGCTCATCCGCCTTATTTCGCTATACTCCTTGCATTAAAGTATATACCATTCAGCAAAGGAAGACCTCCTTGCTTGCTGCATACTAAGCCCTGTTTCCTCTGCCTTACAGATTCGCCTTCTCGATTCTTGCTATCCAACTTCTGCTTGACTTCCCTTTTGAATTTGTTCTGGGGTTCCCATCCCCCTGGCCAAGCTAGTTTAAACTCTCCCCAACAGCACGAGCAAAACTCCCCCCCGCGAGGATATTATGTCCCGGCGCTGTTGAGATGCAACCCGTCCGGTTTGTGCAGGTCCCATCTCCCCCCAGAAGCGGTCCCAATGCATCAAGAATTTAAAGCCCTCACTCCGACACCGCATTTCCAGCCACGTGTTCACCCTCTCTATCCTTCTATTCTTGTACTCATCAGCACGTGGCGCTGGTAGTAACCCTTTTGAGGTCCTGCCCTTTCATTTTCTTCCTAGCTCTCTTGAATTCTTCCTGTAGGACCTCACCCCTCATTTTACCCATGTCGTTGGTCCCGATATGGACCACGATCTCCGGCTGTTTACCCTCCCCCCCCCCCCGCCCCAGGATGCCCTGCGCCCGCTCTGTGACATCCTTGACCCTGGCACCAGGGCGGCACAAAAACCATTCGGGAGTCACGTCTACGGCCGCAGAAACGCCTGTCTGTTTCCTCCCCCCAACTACAGAACCCCCTATCACTAGGGGGGCTCTTTTGGTCTTTGTCCCTCCCCCCTGAGCCACCCCTGGTGCCTTGGACTTGGCTCTGGCTGCACTCCCCAGAGGCACCACCGTCCTTGCCGCTACTCAGAAGTCAATATCGGTTTGAAAGCGAGGTGGACTCACGGGGCTGAGCCCTCTAGTTAGCCTTATCTACTTGAAAATCTACTTAGAAAATAGAGCCACTCACCAACTCGCCTCCCGAACTCGCCGGCCTCAGTGGCCTCCTGACCTCTGAACTCCCGGCCTCCGAACTCCCGGCCTGATGAGAGATCGTGTAGAATGGGCCGATACTCTCCAGAGTTTCGCTGATCTCATTGAAAGATACAAGACTCTAAAGTAGACGCTGAGAGAATGTTTCCCCCGGGCTGGAGTGTCCCGAACCAGGGGTGGGGGGGGGGGGGGCGGGGTAAGGAGTTGGCCATTTAAGACACAGATGAGGAGGCTCACAATAAAGGATGAAACTGAGTACTGTGTACAATGAGCAAGTGTGACCTTGGCTCCTTTTTAAATAAGACTCCAGGGTGCAGGTACCTCGTGGGTGACCTGCTTTATATACCGTGCTCCCAAGGGATGCTGGGATCCCTTGGGACTCCCAACAGGTCGGCCCCTCTGGTGGTCAGGTGTAATACAGGCTACAAAGGGTTCAATACGTTTCTTCACTCAGGATTGTGACTCTGAGGAATTCTCTGCCCCAGAGGGGCGGTGGATGCTTGGCCTTTGAGGCTGATCAACCATAAATTTATTGAATGGTGGAGCAGGCTCGAGGGGCCGAATGGCCTACTCCTCCTCCTAATTCTTGCATCCTTATCATGTTCTCAACTTTCTGCAGCATCTTTAATGCAGTGCAAGCATCCGAAAACACAGGGTCAGTTTCCACGTGTACGCTCATGACACCCAGCTCTACCTCACCACCACTTCTCGGTACCCTCTGCACGGTCTCTCAATTGTCAGACTGCTTGTCCGACATCCAGTTCTGGAGGAGCAGAAATTTTTTTCCAGTTGGATATCGGGAAGACCGAAGCCATTGTTTTCGGTCCCCGCCACAAACTGCGTTCCCCAGTCCCCCGACTCCATCCCTCTCCCCAACTCCTGTCTGAGGCTGAACCAGACTGTTCGCAACCTCTGACCCTGAACTGAGCTTCCGGCCACATATCTACAGCATAACTATTTCCCCCTCCGTAACATCGCCCGTCTCCGCCCCCTGCCTCAGCTCATCCGCTGCTGAAACCCTCATCCCTGCCTTTGTTACCTCCAGATTTGACTATTCCAACGCACTCCTGGCCGGCCTCCCACATTCTACCCGACGTAAACTCGAGGTGATCCAAAACTCGGCTGCTCCCGTGTCCTAACACGCACCGAGTCCCGCTCACCCATCACCCACTGTGCTCGCTGCCTCGTGTCCTAACTCACACCCAGTCCCGCTCACCCATCACCCCCTGTGCTCACTGACCCCGTGTCCTAACTCACACCCAGTCCCACTCGCCCATCAAGCCCCTGTGCTCACTGCCCCGTGTCCTAACTCGCACCGAGTCCCGCTCACCCATCACCCCCTGTGCTCACTGACCCCGTGTCCTAACTCACACCCAGTCCCGCTCACCCATCACCCCCTGTGCTCACTGACCCCGTGTCCTAACTCACACCCAGTCCCGCTCACCCATCACCCCCTGTGCTCGCTGCCTCGTGTCCTAACTCACACCCAGTCCCACTCACCCATCACCCCCTGTGCTCACTGACCCCGTGTCCTAACTCACACCCAGTCCCACTCGCCCATCAAGCCCCTGTGCTCGCTGACCCGTGTCCTAACTCGCACCGAGTCCCGCTCACCCATCACCCCCTGTGCTCACTGCCCCGTGTCCTAACTCGCACCGAGTCCCGCTCACCCATCACCCCCTGTGCTCGCTGACCGACATTGGTTTCCAGTTAAGCAACGCCTCGATTTCAAAATTTTCATCCGTGTTTGCAAATCCCTCCATGGCATCCGAGACCCCTCCCTATCTCTAATTATCAGCAGACATCTCGGGTAGGGCGGGGGGGTGTTGTGGGGTTGGAGGAGGGAGACATGAAAGGGTTCGAGGAGGCTCGTGGGGTATAAACAGTGACATAAACCAGTTGGGTTGAATGGCCTGTTTCTGTGCCGTAGACTTGAAGGCGTTCTCCCTGTAGTTCTGGAGCCAACATTCCTCCTCCCGACAGCGCGGCGCTCCCTCAGTACTGCCCCTCCCACAGTGCGGCGCTCCCTCAGTACTGCCCCTCCCACAGTGCAGCACTCCCTCAGTACTGCCCCTCCCACAGTGCAGCGCTCCCTCAGTACTGCCCCTCCGACAGTGCAGCGCTCCCTCAGTACTGCCCCTCCGACAGTGCGGCACTCCCTCAGTACTGCCCCTCCCACAGTGCAGCACTCCCTCGGTACTGCCCCTCCGACAGTGCGGCGCTCCGTCAGTACTGCCCCTCCGACGGTGCGGCGCTCCCTCAGTACTGCCCCCCCCACAGTGCAGCACTCCCTCAGTACTGCCCCTCCCACAGTGCAGCACTCCCTCAGCACGGCCCCTCCAACAGTGCGGCGCTCCCTCAGTACTGCCCCTCCCACAGTGCAGCACTCCCTCAGCACGGCCCCTCCCACAGTGCGGCACTCCCTCAGCACGGCCCCTCCGACAGTGCGGCACTCCCTCAGCACTGCCCCTCCGACAGTGCGGCGCTCCCTCAGTACTGCCCCTCCGACAGTCTTATTTATTGCCATTGTCTCTGAAAATAACTAACACACATGTTTTTGTCTCTCTCTTTGCCTCTTCAGAAAGTTCTAGAAGATCACATGAACGATGACCCTAAACTAGCCTGTTCGGGATTTCCCATCATTCGGTGGCCCAATAGACCTGACAAGGTGAGAGCCGTTCCCCTGGTGCCTCGTTCTGCTCGGGGAGGGGGTGGAGGTGGAGAGAGGTCTGAAACATCGAAAATAGGAGCAGGAGTCGGCCATTCGGCCCCTCGAGCCTGCTCCGCCATTTAATACGATCATGGCTGATCCTCTATCTCAACACCATATTCCCACTTTCTCCCCATACCCCTCGATGCCTTTTGTGTCTAGAAATCTATCTGTCTCCCTCTTAAATATATTCAGTGACTTGTCCTCCACAGCCTCCTGTGGTAGAGAATTCCACAGGTTCACCACCCTCTGAGTGAAGACATTTCTCCTCATCTCGCTCCTAAATTTCCTACCCCGTATCCTGAGACTGTGTGACCCCTTGTTCTAGACTTCCCAGCCCCTGGGGAAACACCCTCCCCGCATCCAGTCTGTCCAACCCCGTCAGAATTTTATACCTTTCAGTGAGATCCCCTCTCATTCTGCTAAACTCCAGTGAATACAGGCCTAGTCGATCCAGTCTCTCCTCGTAGGACAGTCCTGCCATCCCAGGAATCAGTCTGGTGAACCTTCGCTGCACTCCCTCTATGGTGAGTATATCCTTCCTTAGGTAAGGAGACCAAAACTGCACACAATACTCCAGGTGCGGTCTCACCAAGGCCCTGTATAACTGTAGTAAGACATCCTTGCTCCTGTACTCAAATCCTCTCGCAATAAAGGCCAAGATACCATTGGCCTTCCTGATTACTTGCTGTACCTGCATACTAACCTTTTGTGTTTCATGCACAAGTAACCCCCAGGTCCCGCTGTACTGCAGCACTTTGCAATCTTTCTCCATTTAAATAATAACTTGCTCTTTGATTTTTTTTTCTGCCAAAGTGCATGACCTCACACATAGAATAAGGGGCCGCCCATTTAAAACACAGGTGAGGAGGAATTTCTTCTCTGAGGTTTGTAAATTCTCTGCCCCAGAGAGCTGTGGAGGCTGGGTCATTGAATATATTTAAGGCGGAGACAGACAGATTTTTGAGCGATAAGGGAGTGAAGGGTTATGGGGAGCGGGCGGGGAAGTGGAGCTGAGTCCATGATCGGATCAGCCCTGATCGTATTGAATGGCGGAGCAGGCTCGAGGGGCCGTATGGCCGACTCCAGCTCCTATTTCTTATGTTCTTAAATGTGAGGTATTACATTTTGTTGGGAAGAATCGGGAAGACACTGATTACTTGGACAGTGCAAGTCTGGGTGGGGTCGAGGAACAAAGGGATCTCGGAGTACAAATACACACATCGCAAAGTTGCAACACAGGTCAGCAAGGCCTTAAAAGAAAAAACAAGCACAGGGGATTATTTATAGAGGGATAGAATTGGGAAGTTATGCTAAATCTGTATCGAAGCACGGTTAGACCACATTTAACAATACTGCGTACAGTTCTGGTCGCCGTATTATACAAAGGATATCGAGGCACTGGAGAGGGTGCGTAGATGATTTACAAGGATGATACCAGAAATGCGAGGGTATACCTATCAGGAAAGGATGAACAGGCTGGGTCTCTGTTCTCTTGAAAGGAGAAGGCTGAGGGGTGACCTAATCGAGGTCTTTAAAATTCTGAACGGTTTTGATCGAGTGGATACACAGAGAGTGTTTCCACTGGTGGGGAAGACCAGAACTAGAGGCCATCAATAGAAGTTAGTCACCAAGAAATCCAACAGGGAATTCAGGAGAAACTTCTTTACCCAGAGAGCGGTGAGAATGTGGAACTTGCTGCCACAGGGAGTGGCTGAGGCGAATAGTATCGATGCATTTAAGGGGAGGCTGGACAAGCGTGTGAGGGAGAAGGGAATAGAGGGTTATGCTGATAGTTAGATGAGGAAAGACTGGAGGAGGCTCGAGTGGAGCATAAACGCCGGCATGGACTGGCTGGGCCGTATATCTGATGCAATCCTATCTTAAGGTGTGCTGTCTTTCAGAGGAGATGTTAAACCAAGGCCCCCCCCAGGTGGACACAAAAGGCCCCAGGGCAATATTTCGAAGAAGAGCAGGGGAGTTGTCCTGGAGCCAATATTTATCCCTTAATCATCATCACTGAAGCAGATTATCTGTTCATTTATCACATTGCTGTTTGTCGGAGTTTGCTGTGACAATTGTCTCTCTCTCGTGCCCTCTCTCTGTCTGTCTCTCTCTCTCTGTCTATCTCGCGCTCGCGGTCTCTTGTGCTCGCTCGCTCCCTGTCTCTCGCGCTCGCTCTCTGTCTCTCGCGCTCGCTCTCTGTCTCTCGCGCTCGCTCTCTGTCTCTCGCGCTCGCTCTCTGTCTCTCGCGCTCGCTCTCTGTCTCTCGCGCTCGCTCTCTGTCTCTCGCGCTCGCTCTCTGTCTCTCGCGCTCGCTCTCTGTCTCTCGCGCTCGCTCTCTGTCTCTCGCGCTCGCTCTGTCTCTCGCGCTCGCTCCCTGTCTCTCGCGCTCGCTCTCTGTCTCTCGCGCTCGCTCTCTGTCTCTCGCGCTCGCTCCCTGTCTCTCGCGCTCGCTCCCTGTCTCTCGCGCTCGCTCCCTGTCTCTCGCGCTCGCTCCCTGTCTCTCGCGCTCGCTCCCTGTCTCTCGCGCTCGCTCCCTGTCTCTCGCGCTCGCTCCCTGTCTCTCGCGCTCGCTCCCTGTCTCTCGCGCTCGCTCCCTGTCTCTCGCGCTCGCTCCCTGTCTCTCGCGCTCGCTCCCTGTCTCTCGCGCTCGCTCCCTGTCTCTCGCGCTCGCTCCCTGTCTCTCGCGCTCGCTCCCTGTCTCTCGCGCTCGCTCCCTGTCTCTCGCGCTCGCTCCCTGTCTCTCGCGCTCGCTCCCTGTCTCTCGCGCTCGCTCCCTGTCTCTCGCGCTCGCTCTCTGTCTCTCGCGCTCGCTCTCTGTCTCTCGCGCTCGCTCTCTGTCTCTCGCGCTCGCTCCCTGTCTCTCGCGCTCGCTCCCTGTCTCTCGCGCTCGCTCCCTGTCTCTCGCGCTCGCTCTCTGTCTCTCGCGCTCGCTCCCTGTCTCTCGCGCTCGCTCCCTGTCTCTCGCGCTCGCTCTCTGTCTCTCGCGCTCGCTCTCTGTCTCTCGCGCTCGCTCTCTGTCTCTCGCGCTCGCTCTCTGTCTCTCGCGCTCGCTCTCTGTCTCTCGCGCTCGCTCTCTGTCTCTCGCGCTCGCTCTCTGTCTCTCGCGCTCGCTCTCTGTCTCTCGCGCTCGCTCTCTGTCTCTCGCGCTCGCTCTCTGTCTCTCGCGCTCGCTCTCTGTCTCTCGCGCTCGCTCTCTGTCTCTCGCGCTCGCTCTCTGTCTCTCGCGCTCGCTCTCTGTCTCTCGCGCTCGCTCTCTGTCTCTCGCGCTCGCTCTCTGTCTCTCGCGCTCGCTCTCTGTCTCTCGCGCTCGCTCTCTGTCTCTCGCGCTCGCTCTCTGTCTCTCGCGCTCGCTCTCTGTCTCTCGCGCTCGCTCTCTGTCTCTCGCGCTCGCTCTCTGTCTCTCGCGCTCGCTCTCTGTCTCTCGCGCTCGCTCTCTGTCTCTCGCGCTCGCTCCCTGTCTCTCGCGCTCGCTCCCTGTCTCTCGCGCTCGCTCCCTGTCTCTCGCGCTCGCTCCCTGTCTCTCGCGCTCGCTCCCTGTCTCTCGCGCTCGCTCCCTGTCTCTCGCGCTCGCTCCCTGTCTCTCGCGCTCGCTCCCTGTCTCTCGCGCTCGCTCTCTGTCTCTCGCGCTCGCTCTCTGTCTCTCGCGCTCGCTCTCTGTCTCTCGCGCTCGCTCCCTGTCTCTCGCGCTCGCTCCCTGTCTCTCGCGCTCGCTCCCTGTCTCTCGCGCTCGCTCCCTGTCTCTCGCGCTCGCTCCCTGTCTCTCGCGCTCGCTCCCTGTCTCTCGCGCTCGCTCCCTGTCTCTCGCGCTCGCTCCCTGTCTCTCGCGCTCGCTCCCTGTCTCTCGCGCTCGCTCTCTCTCTCGGGCGCTCGCTCTCTGTCTCTCTCGGGCGCTCGCTCTCGGTCTCTCGCGCTCGCTCTCGGTCTCTCTCGGGCGCTCGCTCTCGGTCTCTCTCGGGCGCTCGCTCTCGGTCTCTCTCGGGCGCTCGCTCTCTGTCTCTCGCGCTCGCTCTCGGGCGCTCGCTCTCGGTCTCTCTCGGTCTCTCTCGGGCGCTCGCTCTCGGTCTCTCTCGCTCTCTCTCGGTCTCTCTCGCTCTCTCTCGCTCTCTCTCGCTCTCTCTCGGTCTCTCTCGGTCTCTCTCGGTCTCTCTCGGTCTCTCTCGGTCTCTCTCGGTCTCTCTCGGGCGCTCGCTCTCGATCTCTCTCGGGCGCTCGCTCTCGGTCTCTCTCGGGCTCTCTCGGGCTCTCTCGGGCTCTCTCGGTCTCTCTCGGGCGCTCGCTCTCGGTCTCTCTCGGTCTCTCTCGGTCTCTCTCGGTCTCTCTCGGTCTCTCTCGGTCTCTCTCGGTCTCTCTCGGTCTCTCTCGGGCGCTCGCTCTCGGTCTCTCTCGGGCGCTCGCTCTCTGTCTCTCGCGCTCGCTCTCGGGCGCTCGCTCTCGGTCTCTCTCGGTCTCTCTCGGGCGCTCGCTCTCGGTCTCTCTCGCTCTCTCTCGGTCTCTCTCGCTCTCTCTCGCTCTCTCTCGCTCTCTCTCGCTCTCTCTCGGTCTCTCTCGGTCTCTCTCGGTCTCTCTCGGTCTCTCTCGGGCGCTCGCTCTCGATCTCTCTCGGGCGCTCGCTCTCGGTCTCTCTCGGTCTCTCTCGGTCTCTCTCGGTCTCTCTCGGTCTCTCTCGGTCTCTCTCGGTCTCTCTCGGTCTCTCTCGGGCGCTCGCTCTCGGTCTCTCTCGGTCTCTCTCGGTCTCTCTCGGTCTCTCTCGGTCTCTCTCGGTCTCTCTCGGTCTCTCTCGGTCTCTCTCGGTCTCTCTCGGTCTCTCTCGGGCGCTCGCTCTCGGTCTCTCTCGGGCGCTCGCTCTCGGTCTCTCTCGGGCGCTCGCTCTCGGTCTCTCTCGGGCGCTCGCTCTCGGTCTCTCTCGGGCGCTCGCTCTCGGTCTCTCTCGGGCGCTCGGTCTCGGTCTCTCTCGGGCGCTCGCTCTCTGTCTCTCGCGCTCGCTCTCGGTCTCTCGCGCTCGCTCTCTGTCTCTTGGGCTCTCGCTCTCGGTCTCTCGCGCTCGCTCTCTGTCTCTCGGGCGCTCGCTCTCGGTCTCTCTCTGTCTCTCTCGGGCGCTCGCTCTCGGTCTCTCTCTGTCTCTCTCGGGCGCTCGCTCTCGGTCTCTCTCGGGCGCTCGCTCTCGGTCTCTCTCGGGCGCTCGCTCTCGGTCGCTCTCGGGCGCTCGCTCTCGGTCTCTCTCGGTCTCTCTCTCGCGCTCGCTCTCGGTCTCTCTCGGGCTCTCGCTCTCGGTCTCTCTCGGTCTCTCTCGGTCTCTCTCTCGCGCTCGCTCTCGGTCTCTCTCGGGCTCTCGCTCTCGGTCTCTCTCGGTCTCTCTCGGGCGCTCGCTCTCGGTCTCTCTCGCTCTCTCTCGCTCTCTCTCGCTCTCTCTCGCGCTCTCTCGCTCTCTCTCTGTCTCTCTCGGTCTCTCTCGGGCGCTCGCTCTCGGTCTCTCTCGGTCTCTCTCTCGGTCTCTCTCGCTCGCTCTCGGTCTCTCTCGCTCTCTCTCGCTCTCTCTCGGTCTCTCTCGGGCGCTCGCTCTCGGTCTCTCTCGGTCTCTCTCGGTCTCTCTCGGGCGCTCGCTCTCGCTCTCTCTCGGTCTCTCTCGGGCGCTCGCTCTCGGTCTCTCTCGGGCGCTCGCTCTCGGTCTCTCTCGGGCGCTCGCTCTCGGTCTCTCTCGGGCGCTCGCTCTCGGTCTCTCTCGGTCTCTCTCGGTCTCTCTCGGTCTCTCTCGGTCTCTCTCGGTCTCTCTCGGTCTCTCTCGGTCTCTCTCGGTCTCTCTCGGTCTCTCTCGGTCTCTCTCGGGCGCTCTCGGTCTCTCTCGGTCTCTCTCGGGCGCTCTCGGTCTCTCTCGGTCTCTCTCGGTCTCTCTCGGGCGCTCTCTCTCGGTCTCTCTCTCTCGGTCTCTCTCGGGCGCTCGCTCTCGGTCTCTCTCGGTCTCTCTCGGTCTCTCTCGGTCTCTCTCGGTCTCTCTCGGTCTCTCTCGGTCTCTCTCGGTCTCTCTCGGTCTCTCTCGGTCTCTCTCGGTCTCTCTCGCTCGCTCTCGCTCTCGCTCGCTCTCGCTCGCTCTCGCTCTCGCTCGCTCTCGCTCGGTCTCTCTCGGGCGCTCGCTCTCGCTCGCTCTCGCTCTCTCGGGCGCTCGGGCTCTCGCTCTCTCTCGGTCTCTCTCGGGCGCTCGCTCTCGGTCTCTCTCGGTCTCTCTCGCTCGCTCTCGGTCTCTCTCGGTCTCTCTCGGGCGCTCGCTCTCGGTCTCTCTCGCTCTCTCTCGGTCTCTCTCGGTCTCTCTCGGGCGCTCGCTCTCGCTCTCTCTCGGTCGCTCTCGGGCGCTCGCTCTCGGTCTCTCTCGGGCGCTCGCTCTCGGTCTCTCTCGGTCTCTCTCGCTCTCTCTCGCTCTCTCTCGCTCTCTCTCGGTCTCTCTCGGTCTCTCTCGGTCTCTCTCGGGCGCTCGCTCTCGGTCTCTCTCGGTCTCTCTCGGTCTCTCTCGGTCTCTCTCGGGCGCTCGCTCTCGGTCTCTCTCGGTCTCTCTCGGTCTCTCTCGGTCTCTCTCGGGCGCTCTCTCTCGGTCTCTCTCGGTCTCTCTCGGTCTCTCTCGGTCTCTCTCGGTCTCTCTCGGTCTCTCTCGGTCTCTCTCGGGCGCTCGCTCTCGGTCTCTCTCGGGCGCTCTCTCTCGGTCTCTCTCGGGCGCTCGCTCTCGGTCTCTCTCGGGCGCTCTCTCTCGGTCTCTCGGTCTCTCTCGGGCGCTCGCTCTCGGTCTCTCTCGGGCGCTCGCTCTCGGTCTCTCGGTCTCTCTCGGGCGCTCGCTCTCGGTCTCTCTCGGGCGCTCGCTCTCGGTCTCTCTCGGGCGATCTCTCTCGGTCTCTCTCGGGCGCTCTCTCTCGGTCTCTCTCGGGCGCTCTCTCTCGGTCTCTCTCGGGCGCTCGCTCTCGGTCGCTCTCGGTCGCTCTCGGTCTCTCTCGGGCGCTCGCCCTCGGTCTCTCTCGGGCGCTCGCCCTCGGTCTCTCTCGGGCGCTCGCCCTCGGTCTCTCTCGGTCTCTCTCGGTCTCTCTCGGTCTCTCTCGGTCTCTCTCGGTCTCTCTCGGTCTCTCTCGGGCGCTCGCCCTCGGTCTCTCTCGGGCGCTCGCCCTCGGTCTCTCTCGGGCGCTCGCCCTCGGTCTCTCTCGGGCGCTCGCTCTCGCTCTCGGTCTCTCTCGGGCGCTCGCTCTCGGTCTCTCTCGGGGGCTCGCTCTCGGTCTCTCTCGGGGGCTCGCTCTCGGTCTCTCGGGCGCTCGCTCTCGCTCTCGGTCTCTCTCTCGGGGGCTCGCTCTCGGGCTCTCTCGGGCGCTCGCTCTCGGGCTCTCGCTCTCGGTCTCTCTCGGGCGCTCGCTCTCGGTCTCTCTCGGGCGTTCGCTCTCGGTCTCTCTCGGGCGTTCGCTCTCGGTCTCGCTCGGGGGCTCGCTCTCGGTCTCTCTCGGTCTCTCTCGGGGGCTCGCTCTCGGTCTCTCTCGGGCGCTCGCTCTCGCTCTCGGGCTCTCTCGGGCGCTCGCTCTCGGGCTCTCGCTCTCGGTCTCTCTCGGGCGCTCGCTCTCGGTCTCTCTCGGGCGCTCGCTCTCTGTCTCTCTCGGTCTCTCTCGGGCGCTCGCTCTCTGTCTCTCTCGGTCTCTCTCGGGCGCTCGCTCTCGGTCTCTCTCGGGCTCTCGCTCTCGGTCTCTCTCGGGGGCTCGCTCTCGGTCTCTCTCGGGCTCTCTCGGTCTCTCTCGGGGGCTCGCTCTCGGTCTCTCTCGGGCTCTCGCTCTCGGTCTCTCTCGGTCTCGCTCGGGCGCTCGCTCTCGGTCTCTCTCTCGGTCTCTCTCTCGGGGGCTCGCTCTCGGGCTCTCTCGGGCGCTCGCTCTCGGGCTCTCGCTCTCGGGCGCTCGCTCTCGGTCTCTCTCGGGCGCTCGCTCTCGCTCTCGGGCTCTCGCTCTCGGGCTCTCGCTCTCGGGCGCTCGCTCTCGGGCTCTCGCTCTCGGGCGCTCGCTCTCGGGCTCTCGCTCTCGGTCTCTCTCGGGCGCTCTCTCTCGGTCTCTCTCGGGCGCTCGCTCTCTGTCTCTCTCGGTCTCTCTCGGGCGCTCGCTCTCGGTCTCTCTCGGGCGCTCGCTCTCGGTCTCTCTCGGTCTCTCTCGGTCTCTCTCGGGCGCTCGCTCTCGGTCTCTCTCGGTCTCTCTCGGTCTCTCTCGGGCGCTCGCTCTCGGTCTCTCTCGGTCTCTCTCGGTCTCTCTCGGTCTCTCTCGGTCTCTCTCGGTCTCTCTCGGTCTCTCTCGGTCTCTCTCGGTCTCTCTCGGTCTCTCTCGGTCTCTCTCTCGGGGGCTCGCTCTCGGCCTCTCTCGGGCGCTCGCTCTCGGTCTCTCTCGGTCTCTCTCTCGGGCGCTCGCTCTCGGTCTCTCTCTCGGGCGCTCGCTCTCGGTCTCTCTCTCGGGCGCTCGCTCTCGGTCTCTCTCTCGGGCGCTCGCTCTCGGTCTCTCTCTCGGGCGCTCGCTCTCGGTCTCTCTCGGGCGCTCGCTCTCGGTCTCTCTCGGGCGCTCGCTCTCGGTCTCTCTCTCGGGCGCTCGCTCTCGGTCTCTCTCTCGGGGGCTCGCTCTCGGTCTCTCTCGGGCTCTCGGTCGCTCTCGGTCTCTCTCGGTCTCTCTCTCGGGCGCTCGCTCTCGGTCTCTCTCTCGGGCGCTCGCTCTCGGTCTCTCTCTCGGTCTCTCTCTCGGTCTCTCTCTCGGTCTCTCTCTCGGGCGCTCGCTCTCGGTCTCTCTCTCGGTCTCGCTCTCGGGCGCTCGCTCTCGGTCTCTCTCTCGGGCGCTCGCTCTCGGTCTCTCTCTCGGGCGCTCGCTCTCGGTCTCTCTCTCGGGCGCTCGCTCTCGGTCTCTCTCTCGGGGGCTCGCTCTCGGTCTCTCTCGGGCGCTCGCTCTCGGTCGCTCTCGGTCTCTCTCGGTCTCTCTCGGGCGCTCGCTCTCGGTCTCTCTCTCGGGCGCTCGCTCTCGGGCGCTCGCTCTCGGTCTCTCTCTCGGGGGCTCGCTCTCGGTCTCTCTCTCGGGGGCTCGGTCTCTCTCGGTCTCTCTCGGTCTCTCTCGGTCTCTCTCGGTCTCTCTCGGTCTCTCTCGGTCTCTCGCTCTCGGTCTCTCTCGGTCTCTCTCGGTCTCTCTCGGTCGCTCTCGGTCGCTCTCGGTCGCTCTCGGTCGCTCTCGGTCTCTCTCGGGCGCTCTCGGTCTCTCTCGGGCGCTCGCCCTCGGTCTCTCTCGGTCTCTCTCGGTCTCTCTCGGTCTCTCTCGGTCTCTCTCGGTCTCTCTCGGTCTCTCTCGGTCTCTCTCGGTCTCTCTCGGTCTCTCTCGGTCTCTCTCGGTCTCGGTCTCTCTCGGTCTCTCTCGGTCTCTCTCGGTCGCTCGCTCTCGGTCTCTCTCGGTCTCTCTCGGTCTCTCTCGGTCTCTCTCGGTCTCTCTCGGTCTCTCTCGGTCTCTCTCGGTCTCTCTCGGTCTCTCTCGGTCTCTCTCGGTCTCTCTCGGTCTCTCTCGGTCTCTCTCGGGCGCTCGCTCTCGGTCTCTCTCGGGCGCTCTCTCTCGGTCTCTCTCGGTCTCTCTCGGTCTCTCTCGGTCTCTCTCGGTCTCTCTCGGGCGCTCGCTCTCGGTCTCTCTCTCGGGCGCTCGCTCTCGGTCTCTCTCTCGGGCGCTCGCTCTCGGTCTCTCTCTCGGGCGCTCGCTCTCGGTCGCTCTCGGTCGCTCTCGGTCGCTCTCGGTCGCTCTCGGTCGCTCTCGGGCGCTCGCTCTCGGTCTCTGTCTCCGGAGCAGGGTCTCGAACCTGAGAGGGTTTAAATATCACCGTTTTCACTCTGCTTTCTCTCTTTCTCCCTCCCTCTCCACCCCGCTCTCCCCCCTTCCCCACTCAGCCCAAGCCTGCGAATCGGCCAAAGCACCGGCCACACAGCCTGCCCTTCGGCAAGCTGCCGCTGCTGAAGCCAGTGCCGGGGGCGCGCAGGCGACGTACCCGCTGCAAGAAGTGCGAGGCGTGCACGCGCACCGAGTGCGGGGTCTGCCACTACTGCCGCGACATGAAGAAGTTCGGTGGGCCCGGTCGCATGAAGCAGTCCTGTGTCCTGAGGCAGTGCGAGGCGGTGAGTGGGGCAGTGCTGGGGGGGAGGGGGGCACGGACAGGGTGTGCTGTGTGTCTGGGAGTCAGTGATTGTATCCCCTCCCCCGCTCGCTCTGCCCCCCCTCCCCCTCGGCCCCCCTCCCCCGCTCGCTCTGCCCCCCCTCCCCCTCGGCCCCCCCTCCCCCGCTCGCTCTCGGCCCCCCCTCCCCCGCTCGCTCTCGGCCCCCCCTCTCCCGCTCGCTCTCGGCCCCCCCTCTCCCGCTCGCTCCGGCCCCCCCCTCCCCCGCTCGCTCTCGGCCCCCCTCCCCCGCTCGCTCTCGGCCCCCCCTCCCCCGCTCGCTCTGGCCCCCCCCTCCCCCGCTCGCTCTCGGCCCCCCCTCCCCCCTCCCCCTCCCCCGCTCGCTCTGGCCCCCCCTCCCCCGCTCGCTCTCGGCCCCCCCTCCCCCTCCCCGCTCGCTCTCGGCCCCCCTCCCCCGCTCGCTCTCGGCCCCCCCCTCCCCCGCTCGCTCTGGCCCCCCCTCCCCCGCTCGCTCTCGGCCCCCCCCCCCTCCCCCGCTCGCTCTGGCCCCCCCTCCCCCGCTCGCTCTGGCCCCCCCCTCCCCCGCTCGCTCTCGGCCCCCCCTCCCCCCCTCCCCCTCCCCCGCTCGCTCTCGGCCCCCCCTCCCCCGCTCGCTCTCGGCCCCCCTCCCCCCTCCCCCGCTCGCTCTCGGCCCCCCTCCCCCGCTCGCTCTCGGCCCCCTCCCCCGCTCGCTCTCGGCCCCCCCTCCCCCGCTCGCTCTGCCCCCCCCCTCCCCCGCTCGCTCTCGGCCCCCCCTCCCCCTCCCCCGCTCGCTCTCGGCCCCCCCTCCCCCGCTCGCTCTCGCCCCCCCCTCCCCCGCTCGCTCTCGCCCCCCCCTCCCCCGCTCACTCTCGGCCCCCCCTCCCCCCTCCCCCGCTCGCTCTCGGCCCCCCCTCCCCCCTCCCCCGCTCGCTCTCGGCCCCCCCTCCCCCCTCCCCCGCTCGCTCTCGGCCCCCCCTCCCCCTCGGCCCCCCTCCCCCGCTCGCTCTCGGCCCCCCCTCCCCCCTCCCCGCTCGCTCTCGGCCCCCCCTCCCCCTCGGCCCCCCCTCCCCCGCTCGCTCTCGGCCCCCCCTCCCCCTCGGCTCCCCCTCGGCCCCCCCTCCCCCGCTCGCTCTCGGCCCCCCCTCCCCCGCTCGCTCTCGGCCCCCCCTCCCCCGCTCGCTCTCGGCCCCCCCTCCCCCGCTCGCTCTCGGCCCCCCCTCCCCCGCTCGCTCTCGGCCCCCCCTCCCCCGCTCGCTCTCGGCTCCCCGCTCGCTCTCGGCCCCCCCTCCCCCGCTCGCTCTGGCCCCCCCTCCCCCTCGGCCCCCCCTCCCCCGCTCGCTCTCGGCCCCCCCTCCCCCGCTCGCTCTCGGCCCCCCCTCCCCCGCTCGCTCTGGCCCCCCCTCCCCCTCGGCCCCCCCTCCCCCGCTCGCTCTCTGCCCCCCCTCCCCCGCTCGCTCTGGCCCCCCCTCCCCCTCGGCCCCCCCTCCCCCGCTCGCTCTGGCCCCCCCCTCCCCCGCTCGCTCTGGCCCCCCCCTCCCCCGCTCGCTCTGGCCCCCCCCCTCCCCCGCTCGCTCTGGCCCCCCCCTCCCCCGCTCGCTCTGGCCCCCCCCTCCCCCGCTCGCTCTGGCCCCCCCCTCCCCCTCGGCCCCCCCTCCCCCGCTCGCTCTCGGCCCCCCCTCCCCCACTCGCTCTGGCCCCCCCCCTCCGCCGCTCGCTCTGGCCCCCCCCTCCCCCGCTCGCTCTGGCCCCCCCC
>NW_027252531.1:0-24220 GCF_044704955.1 Pristiophorus japonicus | reverse complement strand
GGCGCTCAGGGTGGAGGAGGAGGAGGGGCGCTCCGGGAGTAGGAGGAGGAGGAGCACTCCGGCAGGAGGAGGAGGAGAAGCGGCAGTCCGGGAGGAGGAGGAGGAGGAGTGGCGCTCCGGGAGGAGGAGGAGGAGGAGGGGTGCTCCAGTAGGAGGAGGAGAAGGAGGGGCGCTCCGGGAGGAGGATGAGGAGGAGGAGGAGGAGGGGCGCTCTGGGAGGAGGAATAGGAGGATGAGGAGGGGAGCTCCGGGAGGGGGAGGAGGAGGAGGAGGAGGAGGAGGAGGAGGGGCGCTCTGGGAGAAGGAGGAGGAGAAGGGGCGCTCTGAAGGAAAGAGGAGGAGGAGGAGGGGTGCTCTGGGAAGAGGAGGAAGGGCGCTCAGGGAGGAGGATGGGTGCTCCGGGAGGAGGAGGAGGAGGAGGAGGAGGAGGAGGAGGAGGAGGGGCGCTCTGGGAGGAGGAGGAGGAGGGGCGCTCCGGGAGGAGGAGGAGGAGGGGTGCTCTGGGATGAGGTGGAGGAGGAGGGGCGCTCCGGGAGGAGGAGGAGGAGGAGGGGCGCTCCGGGAGGAGGAGGAGGAGGATGGGCGCTCTGGGAGGAGGAGGAGGAGGAGGAGGAGGAGGCGGGGTGCACTGGGAGGAGGAGGAAGAGGAGGAGGATGGGCAATCCGAGAGGAGGAGGAGGAGAAGGGGCACTCCGGGAGGAAGAGGAGGAGGAGAAGGAGGAGGAGGGGCGCTCCAGGAGGAGGAGTAGGAGGAGGAGGAGGAGGAGGGGCGATCCGGGAGGAGGAGGAGGAGGAGGAGGGGCGCTCCGGGAGGAGGAGGAGGAGGAGGGGCACTCCGGGAGGAGGAGGAGGGGCGCTCCGGGAGGAGGAGGAGGTAGTGGGGCGCTCTGGGAGGAGGAGGAGGAGGAGGAGGTGGAGGGGCGCTCCAGGAGGAGGAGGAGGAAGTGGAGGAGGAGGGGCGCTCTGGGAGGAGGAGGAGGAGGAGCAGGAGGAGGGGCGCTCCGGGAGGAGGAGGAGGAGGAGTAGGAGGAGGAGCAGCGCTGCGGGAGGAGGAGGAAAAGGATGAGGAGGACGGGCGCTCCGGGAGGAGGAAGAGGAGGAGGAGGAGGAGGAGGAGGGGCACTCCGGGAGTAGAAGGAGGAGGAGGAGCCGGAGGAGTGGCGCTCCGGGAGGAGGATGAGGAGGAGGGGCGCTCTGGGAGGAGGAGGAGGAGGAGGAGGGGCTCTCCGGGAGGGGGAGGAGGAGGAGGAGGAGGACGAGGAGGAGGATGGGCGCTCTGGGAAGAGGAGGAGGAGGAGGAGGCGGAAGGGCGCTCCTGGAGGAGGAGGAGGAGGAGGAGGGGCGCTCCGGGAGGAGCAGGAGGAGGAGGAGGGCTCCGAGAGGAGGATGAGGAGGAGAGCTCCGGGAGTAGGAGGAGGAAGGGCGCTCCGGGAGGAGCAGGAAGAGGAGGAGGAGCAGGGTTGCTCCAGGAGGAGGAGGAGGAGGAGCAGGAGGGGCGCACTGGGAGGAGGAGGATGAGGAGGAGGAGCAGGGGCGCTCCAGAAGGAGGAGGAGGAGGAGGAGGAGGAGGTGGGGCGCTCCGGGAGGAGGAGGAGGAGGGGTGCTCAGGGAAGGAGGAGGAGGGGCACTCCGGGAGGGGGAGGAGGAGGAGGAGGAGGAGGAGGAGGGGCGCTCTGGGAGGAGGAGGAGGAGGAGGAGGAGGAGGAGGGCCGCTCCGGGAGGAGCAGGAGGAGGAGGAGGGGTCCGAGAGGAGGACGAGGAGGAGAGCTGCGGGAGTAGGAGGAGGAAGGGCGCTCCGGGAGGAGCAGGAAGACGAGGTGGAGGAGGGTTGCTCCTGGAGGAGGAGGAGGAGGAGCAGGAGGGGTGCACTGGGAGGAGGAGGATGAGGAGAATGAGCAGGGGCGCTCCAGGAGGAGGAGGAGGAGGAGGTGGAGGTAGGGCGCTCCGGGAGGAGGAGGAGGAGGAGGAGGGGCGCTCTGGGAGGAGGAGGAGGAGGTGCGCTCTGGGAGGAGGAGGAGCAGGAGTGGCGCTCCGGGAGGAGGAGGAGGAGGAGGAGGGGCGCTCTGGGAGGAGGAGGAGGAGGTGCGCTCTGGGAGGAGGAGGAGGAGGAGGAGCAACGCTCCGGGAGGAGGAGGAGGGGGAGGAGGAGGAGGGGCACTCTGGGAGGAGGAGGAACGAGGAGGAGGAGGAGGAGGGACGCTCCATGGGGGGGAGGAGGAGGAGGAGGAGGAGGAGGGGCTCTCCAGTAGGAGGAGGAGGAAGAGGAGGTGCGCTCCGGGAGGAGGAGGAGGAGGGACGCTCCGGGAGGAGGATGGGCATTCCGGGAGGAGGAGGAGGAGGTGGAGAGGCTCTCCGGGCGGAGGAGGAGGAGGAGGAGGGGCGTTCAGGGAGGAGGAGGATGGGCGCTCCGGGAGTAGGAGGAGGAGGGGCGCTCCGGGAGGAGGAGGAGGAGAAGCGGCAGTCCGGGAGGAGGAGGAGGAGGAGTGGTGCTCCGGAAGGAGGAGGAGGAGGAGGGGCGCTCCAGTATGAGGAGGAGGAGGAGGGGCGCTCCGGAAGGAGGATGAGGAGGAGGAGGAGGGGCGCTCTGGGAGGAGGAGGAGGAGGATGAGGTGGAGGAGGGGCGCTCTGTGAGGAGGAGGAGGGGGAGGAGGAGGGCTCCGGGAGGAGGACGAGAAGGAGCGCTCCGGGAGTAGGAGGAGGAAGGGCGCACCGGGAGGAGCAGGAAGAGGAGGAGGAGGAGGGTTGCTCCGGGAGGAGGATGAGGATGAGGGGGGCGGTCTGGGAGGAGGAGGAGGAGGAGGAGGGGCGCTCCGCGAGGAGGAGGAGGAGGAGGTGGGGCACTCCGGGAGGAGGAGGAGTAGGGGCGCTCCGGGAAGGAGGAGGAGGAGCGCTCCAGGAGGAGGAGGAGGAGGTGCATTGCTCCAGGAGGAGGAGGAGGAGGAGGAGGGGCGCTCCGGGGGGAGGAGGAGTAGGTGCGCTCTGGGAGGAGGAGGTGGAGGAGCAGCGGCACTCCGAGGAGGAGGAGGGAGGAGGAGGAGGATGAGGGGGACTCCCGGAGGAGGAGGAGGAGGAGGAGGAGGAGGGGCGCTCCAGGAGGAGGAGGAGGAGGAGGAGGAGGGGCGCTCCAGGAGGAGGAGGAGGAGGAGGAGGGGCGCTCCGGGAGGAGGAGGAGGAAGTGCGCTCTGGGAGGAGGAGGAGGAGGAGCGGCGCTCCGGGAGGAGGTGGAGGAGGAGGAGGAGGAGCGGCGCTCCAGGAGGAGGAGGAGGACGAGGAGGAGGGGCGCTCCAGGAGGAGGAGGAGGACGAGGAGGTGCGCTCCGGGAGGAGGAGGAGGAGGGGCGCTTCGGGAGGAGGATGGGCGCTCCAGGAGGAGGAGGAGGAGGAGGAGGAGGAGGGGCGCTCCGGGAGGAGGAGGAGGAGGAGGTGGAGGGGCGCCCTGGGAGGAGGAGGAGGAGGGGCGCTCCGGGAGGAGGAGGAGGAGGAGGTGGAGGGGCGCCCTGGGAGGAGGAGGAGGAGGGGCGCTCCGGCAGTAGGAGGAGGAGAGGTGCTCCGGGATGAGGAGGAGGACGAGCGGCACTCCGGCAGGAGGAGGAGGAGGAGGGTCGCTCCGGGAGGAGGAGGAGAAGGGGCGCTCCGGTAGGAGGAGAAGGAGGAGGGGCACTCCGGGAGGAGGATGAGGAGGAGGAGGAGGAGGGGCACTCCGGGAGGAGGAGGAGGAGGAGGGGCGCTCCGGGAGGAGGAGGAAGAGGAGGAGGGGCGCTCCGGGAGGAGGAGGAGGAGGTGCGCTCTGGGAGGAGGAGGAGGAGGAGGAGCGGCGCTCCTGGAGGAGGAGGAGGGGGAGGAGGACGAGGGACACTCCGGGAGGAGGAGGAGGAAGAGGGACGCTCCAGGAGGAGGAGGAGGAGGATGAGGAGGGGCTCTCCAGGAGGAGGAGGAGGACGAGGAGTTGCGCTCCGGGAGGAGGAGTAGGAGGGGCGCTCCTGGAGGAGGATGGGCGTTCCCGGAGGAGGAGGAGGAGGAGGAGGGGCGCTCAGGGTGGAGGAGGAGGAGGGGCACTCCGTGAGTAGCAGGAGGAGGGGCGCTCCGGCAGGAGGAGGAGGAGAAGCGGCAGTCCGGGAGGAGGAGGAGGAGGAGTGGCGCTCCGGGAGGAGGAGGAGGAGGAGGGGTGCTCAAGTAGGAGGTGGAGGAGGAGGGGCGCTCCGGGAGGAGGATGAGGAGGAGGAGGAGGAGGGGCGCTCTGTGAGGAGGAGGAGGAGGATGAGTTGGAGGAGGGGCGCTCTGGGAGGTGGAGGAGGAGGAGTGGCGCTCCGGGAGGAGGAGGAGGAGGAGGGGTGCTCCAGTAGGAGGAGGAGGAGGAGGGGCGCTCCGGGAGGAGGATGAGGAGGAGGAGGAGGAGAGGCGCTCTGGGAGGAGGAGAAGGAGGATGAGGTGGAGGAGCGGCGCTCTGGGAGGAGGAGGAGGAGGAGGGGCGCTCCGGGAGGAAGAGGAGGAGGAGGAGGGGCGCTCCGGGAGGAGGAGGAGGAGGAGGGGTGCTCCGGGAGGAGGAGGAGGAGGAGGGGTGCTCCGGGAGCAGGAGGAGGAGGAGTGGCGCTCTGGGAGGAGGAGGAGGAGGAGGAGGAGGAGGTGGAGGGGTACTCCGGGAGGAGGAGGAGGAAGAGGAGGAGGAGGGGCGCTCCGGGAGGAGGAGGAGGAGGAGCAGGAGGAGGGGCGCTCCGGGAGAAGGAGGAGGAGGAGGAGGAGCAGCGCTGCGGGAGGAGGAGGAGGAGGATGAGGAGGACGGGCGCTCCGGGAGGAGGAAGAGGAGGAGGAGGAGGAGGGGCACTCCGGGAGGAGAAGGAGGAGGATGAGGAGGAGCGGCGCTCTGTGAGGAGGAGGAGGAGGAGGAGGAGGGCTCCGAGAGGAGGATGAGGAGGAGAGCTCCGGGAGTAGGAGGAGGAAGGGCGCTCCAGGAGGAGCAGGAAGAGGAGGAGGAGGACGGTTGCTCCAGGAGGAGGAGGAGGAGGAGCAGGAGGGGCGCACTGGGAGGAGGAGGATGAGGAGAATGAGCAGGGGCGCTCCAGAAGGAGGAGGAGGAGGAGGAGGAGGAGGTGGGGCGCTCCGGGAGGAGGAGGAGGAGGAGGGGCGCTCAGAGAAGGAGGAGGAGGGGCACTCCGGGAGGGGGAGGAGGAGGAGGAGGAGGAGGAGGAGGGGCGCTCTGGGAGGAGGAGGAGGAGGAGGAGGAGGAGGGCCGCTCCGGGAGGAGCAGGAGGAGGAGGAGGGGTCCGAGAGGAGGACGAGGAGGAGAGCTACGGGAGTAGGAGGAGGAAGGGCGCTCCGGGAGGAGGCAGGAAGACGAGGTGGAGGAGGGTTGCTCCTGGAGGAGGAGGAGGAGGAGCAGGAGGGGTGCACTGGGAGGAGGAGGATGAGGAGAATGAGCAGGGGCGCTCCAGGAGGAGGAGGAGGAGGAGGTGGAGGTAGGGCGCTCCGGGAGGAGGAGGAGGAGGAGGGGCGCTCCGGGAAGGAGGAGGAGGGGCACTCCGGGAGGAGGAGGAGCAGGAGTGGCGCTCCGGGAGGAGGAGGAGGAGGAGGAGGGGCGCTCTGGGAGGAGGAGGAGGAAGTGCGCTCTGGGAGGAGGAGGAGGAGGAGGAGCAACGCTCCGGGAGGAGGAGGAGGGGGAGGAGGAGGAGGGGCACTCTGGGAGGAGGAGGAACGAGGAGGAGGAGGAGGAGGGTTGCTCCATGGGGAGGAGGAGGAGGAGGAGGAGGAGGGGCTCTCCAGTAGGAGGAGGAGGAAGAGGAGGTGCGCTCCGGGAGGAGGAGGAGGAGGGACGCTCCGGGAGGAGGATGGGCATTCCGGGAGGAGGAGGAGGAGGTGGAGAGGCTCTCCGGGCGGAGGAGGAGGAGGAGGAGGGGCGTTCAGGGAGGAGGAGGATGGGCGCTCCGGGAGTAGGAGGAGGAGGGGCGCTCCGGGAGGAGGAGGAGGAGAAGCGGCAGTCCGGGAGGAGGAGGAGGAGGAGTGGTGCTCCGGGAGGAGGAGGAGGAGGAGGGGCGCTCCAGTAGGAGGAGGAGGAGGAGGAGGGGCGCTCCGGGAGGAGGATGAGGAGGATGAGGAGGATGAGGAGGGGCGCTCTGGAGGAGGAGGAGGAGGATGAGGTGGAGGAGGGGCGCTCCGCGAGGAGGAGGAGGAGGAGGTGGGGCACTCCGGGAGGAGGAGGAGTAGGGGCGCTCCGGGAAGGAGGAGGAGCGCTCCAGGAGGAGGAGGAGGAGTTGCGTTGCTCCAGGAGGAGGAGGAGGAGGAGGAGGGGCGCTCTGGGAGGAGGAGGAGGAGGTGCGCTCTGGGAGGAGGAGGAGGAGGAGCAGCGGCACTCCGGGAGGAGGAGGAGGAGGAGGAGGATGAGGGGGACTCCGGGAGGAGGAGGAGGAGGAGGAGGAGGGGCGCTCCAGGAGGAGGAGGAGGAGGGGCGCTCCAGGAGGAGGAGGAGGAGGAGGAGGGGCGCTCCGGGAGGAGGAGGAGGAAGTGCGCTCTGGGAGGAGGAGGAGGAGGAGGAGCGGCGCTCCGGGAGGAGGTGGAGGAGGAGGAGGAGGAGTGGCGCTCCAGGAGGAGGAGGAGGACGAGGAGGAGGGGCGCTCCAGGAGGAGGAGGAGGACGAGGAGGTGCGCTCCGGGAGGAGGAGGAGAAGGGGCGCTTCGGGAGGAGGATGGGCGCTCCAGGAGGAGGAGGAGGAGGAGGAGGGGCGCTCCGGGAGGAGGAGGAGGAGGAGGTGGAGGGGCGCCCTGGGAGGAGGAGGAGGAGGGGTGCTCCGGCAGTAGGAGGAGGAGAAGTGTCCGGGATGAGGAGGAGGACGAGCGGCACTCCGGCAGGAGGAGGAGGAGGAGGGTTGCTCCGGGAGGAGGTGGAGAAGGGGCGCTCCGGTAGGAGGAGAAGGAGAAGGGGCGCTCCGGGAGGAGGATGAGGAGGAGGAGGAGGAGGGGCACTCCGGGAGGAGGAGGAGGAGGAGGGGCGCTCCGGGAGGAGGAGGAGGAGGAGGAGGGGCGCTCCAGGAGGAGGAGGAGGAGGTGCGCTCTGGGAGGAGGAGGAGGAGGAGGAGGAGGAGCGGCGCTCCGGGAGGAAGAGGAGGAGGAGAAGGAGGAGGAGGGGCGCTCCAGGAGGAGGAGTAGGAGGAGGAGGAAGAGGAGGGGCGATCCGGGAGGAGGAGGAGGAGGAGGAGGGGCGCTCCGGGAGGAGGAGGAGGAGGTGCGCTCTGGGAGGAGGAGGAGGAGGAGGATGAGGTGCGCTCTGGGAGGAGGAGCAGGAGGAGGAACGGCGCTCCGGGAGGAGGAGGAGGAGGAGGCTCACTCCGGGAGGAGGAGGAGGAGGAGGAGGAGATGGGGCGCTCCAGGAGGAGGAGGAGGAGGAGGAGGAGGTGCGCTCCAGGAGCAGGAGGAGGGGGAAGAGGGGCGCTCTGGGAGGAGGAGGAGGAGGTGCGCTCTGGGAGGAGGAGGAGGAGGAGGATGATGTGCGCTCTGGGAGGAGAAGCAGGAGGAGGAACGGCGCTCCGGGAGGAGGAGGAGGTGGAGGCTCACTCCGGGAGGAGGAGGAGGAGGAGGAGGAGATGGGGCGCTCCAGGAGGAGGAGGAGGAGGAGGAGGTGCGCTCCAGGAGCAGGAGGAGGAGGAAGAGCGGCGCTCTGGGAGGAGGAGGCGGAGGGGCGCTCGGGGAGTAGGAGGAGGAGGGGCGGTACTCCGGGAGGAGGAGGAGGAGGAGGGGCGCTCCGTGAGGAGGAGGAGGAGGAGGAGGAGGAGGGGTGCTCCGGGAGGAGGAGGAGGAGGAGGAGGGTCGCTCCGGGAGGAGGAGGAGGAGGGGCGCTCCTGGAGGAGGATGGGCGTTCCGGGAGGAGGAGGAGGAGGAGGAGGGGCGCTCAGGGTGGAGGAGGAGGAGGGGCGCTCCGGGAGTAGGAGGAGGAGGAGCACTCCGGCAGGAGGAGGAGGAGAAGCGGCAGTCCGGGAGGAGGAGGAGGAGGAGTGGCGCTCCGGGAGGAGGAGGAGGAGGAGGGGTGCTCCAGTAGGAGGAGGAGAAGGAGGGGCGCTCCGGGAGGAGGATGAGGAGGAGGAGGAGGAGGGGCGCTCTGGGAGGAGGAATAGGAGGATGAGGAGGGGAGCTCCGGGAGGGGGAGGAGGAGGAGGAGGAGGAGGAGGAGGAGGGGCGCTCTGGGAGAAGGAGGAGGAGAAGGGGCGCTCTGAAGGAAAGAGGAGGAGGAGGAGGGGTGCTCTGGGAAGAGGAGGAAGGGCGCTCAGGGAGGAGGATGGGTGCTCCGGGAGGAGGAGGAGGAGGAGGAGGAGGAGGAGGAGGAGGAGGGGCGCTCTGGGAGGAGGAGGAGGAGGGGCGCTCCGGGAGGAGGAGGAGGAGGGGTGCTCTGGGATGAGGTGGAGGAGGAGGGGCGCTCCGGGAGGAGGAGGAGGAGGAGGGGCGCTCCGGGAGGAGGAGGAGGAGGATGGGCGCTCTGGGAGGAGGAGGAGGAGGAGGAGGAGGAGGCGGGGTGCACTGGGAGGAGGAGGAAGAGGAGGAGGATGGGCAATCCGAGAGGAGGAGGAGGAGAAGGGGCACTCCGGGAGGAAGAGGAGGAGGAGAAGGAGGAGGAGGGGCGCTCCAGGAGGAGGAGTAGGAGGAGGAGGAGGAGGAGGGGCGATCCGGGAGGAGGAGGAGGAGGAGGAGGGGCGCTCCGGGAGGAGGAGGAGGAGGAGGGGCACTCCGGGAGGAGGAGGAGGGGCGCTCCGGGAGGAGGAGGAGGTAGTGGGGCGCTCTGGGAGGAGGAGGAGGAGGAGGAGGTGGAGGGGCGCTCCAGGAGGAGGAGGAGGAAGTGGAGGAGGAGGGGCGCTCTGGGAGGAGGAGGAGGAGGAGCAGGAGGAGGGGCGCTCCGGGAGGAGGAGGAGGAGGAGTAGGAGGAGGAGCAGCGCTGCGGGAGGAGGAGGAAAAGGATGAGGAGGACGGGCGCTCCGGGAGGAGGAAGAGGAGGAGGAGGAGGAGGAGGAGGGGCACTCCGGGAGTAGAAGGAGGAGGAGGAGCCGGAGGAGTGGCGCTCCGGGAGGAGGATGAGGAGGAGGGGCGCTCTGGGAGGAGGAGGAGGAGGAGGAGGGGCTCTCCGGGAGGGGGAGGAGGAGGAGGAGGAGGACGAGGAGGAGGATGGGCGCTCTGGGAAGAGGAGGAGGAGGAGGAGGCGGAAGGGCGCTCCTGGAGGAGGAGGAGGAGGAGGAGGGGCGCTCCGGGAGGAGCAGGAGGAGGAGGAGGGCTCCGAGAGGAGGATGAGGAGGAGAGCTCCGGGAGTAGGAGGAGGAAGGGCGCTCCGGGAGGAGCAGGAAGAGGAGGAGGAGCAGGGTTGCTCCAGGAGGAGGAGGAGGAGGAGCAGGAGGGGCGCACTGGGAGGAGGAGGATGAGGAGGAGGAGCAGGGGCGCTCCAGAAGGAGGAGGAGGAGGAGGAGGAGGAGGTGGGGCGCTCCGGGAGGAGGAGGAGGAGGGGTGCTCAGGGAAGGAGGAGGAGGGGCACTCCGGGAGGGGGAGGAGGAGGAGGAGGAGGAGGAGGAGGGGCGCTCTGGGAGGAGGAGGAGGAGGAGGAGGAGGAGGAGGGCCGCTCCGGGAGGAGCAGGAGGAGGAGGAGGGGTCCGAGAGGAGGACGAGGAGGAGAGCTGCGGGAGTAGGAGGAGGAAGGGCGCTCCGGGAGGAGCAGGAAGACGAGGTGGAGGAGGGTTGCTCCTGGAGGAGGAGGAGGAGGAGCAGGAGGGGTGCACTGGGAGGAGGAGGATGAGGAGAATGAGCAGGGGCGCTCCAGGAGGAGGAGGAGGAGGAGGTGGAGGTAGGGCGCTCCGGGAGGAGGAGGAGGAGGAGGAGGGGCGCTCTGGGAGGAGGAGGAGGAGGTGCGCTCTGGGAGGAGGAGGAGCAGGAGTGGCGCTCCGGGAGGAGGAGGAGGAGGAGGAGGGGCGCTCTGGGAGGAGGAGGAGGAGGTGCGCTCTGGGAGGAGGAGGAGGAGGAGGAGCAACGCTCCGGGAGGAGGAGGAGGGGGAGGAGGAGGAGGGGCACTCTGGGAGGAGGAGGAACGAGGAGGAGGAGGAGGAGGGACGCTCCATGGGGGGGAGGAGGAGGAGGAGGAGGAGGAGGGGCTCTCCAGTAGGAGGAGGAGGAAGAGGAGGTGCGCTCCGGGAGGAGGAGGAGGAGGGACGCTCCGGGAGGAGGATGGGCATTCCGGGAGGAGGAGGAGGAGGTGGAGAGGCTCTCCGGGCGGAGGAGGAGGAGGAGGAGGGGCGTTCAGGGAGGAGGAGGATGGGCGCTCCGGGAGTAGGAGGAGGAGGGGCGCTCCGGGAGGAGGAGGAGGAGAAGCGGCAGTCCGGGAGGAGGAGGAGGAGGAGTGGTGCTCCGGAAGGAGGAGGAGGAGGAGGGGCGCTCCAGTATGAGGAGGAGGAGGAGGGGCGCTCCGGAAGGAGGATGAGGAGGAGGAGGAGGGGCGCTCTGGGAGGAGGAGGAGGAGGATGAGGTGGAGGAGGGGCGCTCTGTGAGGAGGAGGAGGGGGAGGAGGAGGGCTCCGGGAGGAGGACGAGAAGGAGCGCTCCGGGAGTAGGAGGAGGAAGGGCGCACCGGGAGGAGCAGGAAGAGGAGGAGGAGGAGGGTTGCTCCGGGAGGAGGATGAGGATGAGGGGGGCGGTCTGGGAGGAGGAGGAGGAGGAGGAGGGGCGCTCCGCGAGGAGGAGGAGGAGGAGGTGGGGCACTCCGGGAGGAGGAGGAGTAGGGGCGCTCCGGGAAGGAGGAGGAGGAGCGCTCCAGGAGGAGGAGGAGGAGGTGCATTGCTCCAGGAGGAGGAGGAGGAGGAGGAGGGGCGCTCCGGGGGGAGGAGGAGTAGGTGCGCTCTGGGAGGAGGAGGTGGAGGAGCAGCGGCACTCCGGGAGGAGGAGGAGGAGGAGGAGGAGGATGAGGGGGACTCCCGGAGGAGGAGGAGGAGGAGGAGGAGGAGGGGCGCTCCAGGAGGAGGAGGAGGAGGAGGAGGAGGGGCGCTCCAGGAGGAGGAGGAGGAGGAGGAGGGGCGCTCCGGGAGGAGGAGGAGGAAGTGCGCTCTGGGAGGAGGAGGAGGAGGAGCGGCGCTCCGGGAGGAGGTGGAGGAGGAGGAGGAGGAGCGGCGCTCCAGGAGGAGGAGGAGGACGAGGAGGAGGGGCGCTCCAGGAGGAGGAGGAGGACGAGGAGGTGCGCTCCGGGAGGAGGAGGAGGAGGGGCGCTTCGGGAGGAGGATGGGCGCTCCAGGAGGAGGAGGAGGAGGAGGAGGAGGAGGGGCGCTCCGGGAGGAGGAGGAGGAGGAGGTGGAGGGGCGCCCTGGGAGGAGGAGGAGGAGGGGCGCTCCGGGAGGAGGAGGAGGAGGAGGTGGAGGGGCGCCCTGGGAGGAGGAGGAGGAGGGGCGCTCCGGCAGTAGGAGGAGGAGAGGTGCTCCGGGATGAGGAGGAGGACGAGCGGCACTCCGGCAGGAGGAGGAGGAGGAGGGTCGCTCCGGGAGGAGGAGGAGAAGGGGCGCTCCGGTAGGAGGAGAAGGAGGAGGGGCACTCCGGGAGGAGGATGAGGAGGAGGAGGAGGAGGGGCACTCCGGGAGGAGGAGGAGGAGGAGGGGCGCTCCGGGAGGAGGAGGAAGAGGAGGAGGGGCGCTCCGGGAGGAGGAGGAGGAGGTGCGCTCTGGGAGGAGGAGGAGGAGGAGGAGCGGCGCTCCTGGAGGAGGAGGAGGGGGAGGAGGACGAGGGACACTCCGGGAGGAGGAGGAGGAAGAGGGACGCTCCAGGAGGAGGAGGAGGAGGATGGAGAGGGGCTCTCCAGGAGGAGGAGGAGGACGAGGAGTTGCGCTCCGGGAGGAGGAGTAGGAGGGGCGCTCCTGGAGGAGGATGGGCGTTCCCGGAGGAGGAGGAGGAGGAGGAGGGGCGCTCAGGGTGGAGGAGGAGGAGGGGCACTCCGTGAGTAGCAGGAGGGAGGGGCGCTCCGGCAGGAGGAGGAGGAGAAGCGGCAGTCCGGGAGGAGGAGGAGGAGGAGTGGCGCTCGGGAGGAGGAGGAGGAGGAGGGGTGCTTAAGTAGGAGGTGGAGGAGGGAGGGGCGCTCCGGGAGGAGGGATGAGGAGGAGGAGGAGGAGGGGCGCTCTGTGAGGAGGAGGAGGAGGAGGATGAGTTGGAGGAGGGGCGCTCTGGGAGGTGGAGGAGGAGGAGTGGCGCTCCGGAGGAGGAGGAGGAGGAGGGGTGCTCCAGTAGGAGGAGGAGGAGGAGGGGCGCTCCGGGAGGAGGATGAGGAGGGAGGAGGAGGAGAGGCGCTCTGGGAGGAGGAGAAGGAGGATGAGGTGGAGGAGCGGCGCTCTGGGAGGAGGAGGAGGAGGAGGGGCGCTCCGGGAGGAAGAGGAGGAGGAGGAGGGGCGCTCCGGGAGGAGGAGGAGGAGGAGGGGTGCTCCGGGAGGAGGAGGAGGAGGAGGGGTGCTCCGGGAGCAGGAGGAGGAGGAGTGGCGCTCTGGGAGGAGGAGGAGGAGGAGGAGGAGGAGGTGGAGGGGTACTCCGGGAGGAGGAGGAGGAAGAGGAGGAGGAGGGGCGCTCCGGGAGGAGGAGGAGGAGGAGCAGGAGGAGGGGCGCTCCGGGAGAAGGAGGAGGAGGAGGAGGAGCAGCGCTGCGGGAGGAGGAGGAGGAGGATGAGGAGGACGGGCGCTCCGGGAGGAGGAAGAGGAGGAGGAGGAGGAGGGGCACTCCGGGAGGAGAAGGAGGAGGATGAGGAGGAGCGGCGCTCTGTGAGGAGGAGGAGGAGGAGGAGGAGGGCTCCGAGAGGAGGATGAGGAGGAGAGCTCCGGGAGTAGGAGGAGGAAGGGCGCTCCAGGAGGAGCAGGAAGAGGAGGAGGAGGACGGTTGCTCCAGGAGGAGGAGGGAGGAGGAGCAGGAGGGGCGCACTGGGAGGAGGAGGATGAGGAGAATGAGCAGGGGCGCTCCAGAAGGAGGAGGAGGAGGAGGAGGAGGAGGTGGGGCGCTCCGGGAGGAGGAGGAGGAGGAGGGGCGCTCAGAGAAGGAGGAGGAGGGGCACTCCGGGAGGGAGGAGGAGGAGGAGGAGGAGGAGGGAGGGGGCGCTCTGGGAGGAGGAGGAGGAGGAGGAGGAGGAGGGCCGCTCCGGGAGGAGCAGGAGGAGGAGGAGGGGTCCGAGAGGAGGACGAGGAGGAGAGCTACGGGAGTAGGAGGAGGAAGGGCGCTCCGGGAGGAGCAGGAAGACGAGGTGGAGGAGGGTTGCTCCTGGAGAGAGGAGGAGGAGCAGGAGGGGTGCACTGGGAGGAGGAGGATGAGGAGAATGAGCAGGGGCGCTCCAGGAGGAGGAGGAGGAGGAGGTGGAGGTAGGGCGCTCCGGGAGGAGGAGGAGGAGGAGGGGCGCTCCGGGAAGGAGGAGGAGGGGCACTCCGGGAGGAGGAGGAGCAGGAGTGGTGCTCCGGGAGGAGGAGGAGGAGGAGGAGGGGCGCTCTGGGAGGAGGAGGAGGAAGTGCGCTCTGGGAGGAGGAGGAGGAGGAGGAGCAACGCTCCGGGAGGAGGAGGAGGGGGAGGAGGAGGAGGGGCACTCTGGGAGGAGGAGGAACGAGGAGGAGGAGGAGGAGGGTTGCTCCATGGGGAGGGAGGAGGAGGAGGAGGAGGGAGGGGCTCTCCAGTAGGAGGAGGAGGAAGAGGAGGTGCGCTCCGGGAGGAGGAGGAGGAGGGACGCTCCGGGAGGAGGATGGGCATTCCGGGAGGAGGAGGAGGAGGTGGAGAGGCTCTCCGGGCGGAGGAGGAGGAGGAGGAGGGGCGTTCAGGGAGGAGGAGGATGGGCGCTCCGGGAGTAGGAGGAGGAGGGGCGCTCCGGGAGGAGGAGGAGGAGAAGCGGCAGTCCGGGAGGAGGAGGAGGAGGAGTGGTGCTCCGGAGGAGAGGAGGAGGAGGAGGGGCGCTCCAGTAGGAGGAGGAGGAGGAGGAGGGGCGCTCCGGGAGGAGGATGAGGAGGATGAGGAGGATGAGGAGGGGCGCTCTGGGAGGAGGAGGAGGAGGATGAGGTGGAGGAGGGGCGCTCCGCGAGGAGGAGGAGGAGGAGGTGGGGCACTCCGGGAGGAGGAGGAGGTTAGGGGCGCTCCGGGAAGGAGGAGGAGCGCTCCAGGAGGAGGAGGAGGAGTTGCGTTGCTCCAGGAGGAGGAGGAGGAGGAGGAGGGGCGCTCTGGGAGGAGGAGGAGGAGGTGCGCTCTGGGAGGAGGAGGAGGAGGAGCAGCGGCACTCCGGGAGGAGGAGGAGGAGGAGGAGGATGAGGGGGACTCCGGGAGGAGGAGGAGGAGGAGGAGGAGGGGCGCTCCAGGAGGAGGAGGAGGAGGGGCGCTCCAGGAGGAGGAGGAGGAGGAGGAGGGGCGCTCCGGGAGGAGGAGGAGGAAGTGCGCTCTGGGAGGAGGAGGAGGAGGAGGAGCGGCGCTCCGGGAGGAGGTGGAGGAGGAGGAGGAGGAGTGGCGCTCCAGGAGGAGGAGGAGGACGAGGAGGAGGGGCGCTCCAGGAGGAGGAGGAGGACGAGGAGGTGCGCTCCGGGAGGAGGAGGAGAAGGGGCGCTTCGGGAGGAGGATGGGCGCTCCAGGAGGAGGAGGAGGAGGAGGAGGGGCGCTCCGGGAGGAGGAGGAGGAGGAGGTGGAGGGGCGCCCTGGGAGGAGGAGGAGGAGGGGTGCTCCGGCAGTAGGAGGAGGAGAAGTGTCCGGGATGAGGAGGAGGACGAGCGGCACTCCGGCAGGAGGAGGAGGAGGAGGGTTGCTCCGGGAGGAGGTGGAGAAGGGGCGCTCCGGTAGGGAGGAGAAGGAGAAGGGGCGCTCCGGGAGGAGGATGAGGAGGAGGAGGAGGAGGGGCACTCCGGGAGGAGGAGGAGGAGGAGGGGCGCTCCGGGAGGAGGAGGAGGAGGAGGAGGGGCGCTCCAGGAGGAGGAGGAGGAGGTGCGCTCTGGGAGGAGGAGGAGGAGGAGGAGGAGGAGCGGCGCTCCGGGAGGAAGAGGAGGAGGAGAAGGAGGAGGAGGGGCGCTCCAGGAGGAGGAGTAGGAGGAGGAGGAAGAGGAGGGGCGATCCGGGGAGGAGGAGGAGGAGGAGGAGGGGCGCTCCGGGAGGAGGAGGAGGAGGTGCGCTCTGGGAGGAGGAGGAGGAGGAGGATGAGGTGCGCTCTGGGAGGAGGAGCAGGAGGAGGAACGGCGCTCCGGGAGGAGGAGGAGGAGGAGGCTCACTCCGGGAGGAGGAGGAGGAGGAGGAGGAGATGGGGCGCTCCAGGAGGAGGAGGAGGAGGAGGAGGAGGTGCGCTCCAGGAGCAGGAGGAGGGGGAAGAGGGGCGCTCTGGGAGGAGGAGAGGAGGTGCGCTCTGGGAGGAGGAGGAGGAGGAGGATGATGTGCGCTCTGGGAGGAGAAGCAGGAGGAGGAACGGCGCTCCGGGAGGAGGAGGAGGTGGAGGCTCACTCCGGGAGGAGGAGGAGGAGGAGGAGGAGATGGGGCGCTCCAGGAGGAGGAGGAGGAGGAGGAGGTGCGCTCCAGGAGCAGGAGGAGGAGGAAGAGCGGCGCTCTGGGAGGAGGAGGCGGAGGGGCGCTCGGGGAGTAGGAGGAGGAGGGGCGGTACTCCGGGAGGAGGAGGAGGAGGAGGGGCGCTCCGTGAGGAGGAGGAGGAGGAGGAGGAGGAGGGGTGCTCCGGGAGGAGGAGGAGGAGGAGGAGGGTCGCTCCGGGAGGAGGGAGGAGGAGGAGGAGGAGGAGGAGGAGCGCTCCGGGAGGAGGAGGAGGAGGAGGAGGAGGAGGAGGAGGGGCGCTCCGTGAGAAGGAGGAGGAGGAGGAGGGGCGCTCTGGGAGGAAGAGGAGGAAGAGGAGGAGGAGGGGTGCTCCGGGAGGAGGAGGAGGAGGAGCAGGAGGCGGGTGCTCCGGGGAGGAGGAGGAGGGGAGGAAGGAGGAGGAGCGGCGCTGCAGGAGGAGGATGAGCAGGATGAGGAGGAGGGGCGCTCCGGGAGGAGGAAGAGGAGGAGGAGGAGGAGGAGGTGCGCTCCGGGAGGAGGAGGAGGGGAGGGGCGCTCCGGAGGAGGGAGGAGGAGGAGCAGGAGGAGCGGCGCTCCGGGAGGAGGAGGAGGGGGAAGGAGGAGGAGGGGCACTCCGGGAAGAGGAGGAGGAGGAGGAGGGGACGCTCAGGAGGAGGAGGAGGAGGAGGAGGAAGGGCTCTCCAGGAGGAGGAGGAGGGCGAGGTGGTGCGCTCCGGGAAGAGGAGGAGGAGGGGCGCTCCGGGAGGAGGATGGCTTTCCGGGAGGAGGACGAGGAGGAGGAGGAGGGGCGCTCAGGGAGGAGGAGGAGGAGGGGCGCTCCGGGTGTAGGAGGAGGAAGGGCGCTCCAGGAGGAGGAGGAGGAGAAGTGGCACTCCGGGAGGAGGAGGAGGAGGAGGAGGGGCGCTCCGGGAGGAGGAGGAGGAAGTGCGCTCTGGGAGGAGGAGGAGGAGGAGGGGCGGCGCTCCGGGAGGTGGTGGAGGAGGAGGAGGAGGAGGGGCGCTCCAGGAGGAGGAGGAGGACGAGGAGGAGGGGCGCTCCAGGAGGAGGAGGACCACGAGGAGGTGCGCTCCGGAGGAGGAGGAGGAGGGGCGCTTCGGGAGGAGGATGGGCGCTCCAGGAGGAGGAGGAGGAGGAGGGAGGGGGGGTTCCGGGAGGAGGAGGAGGAGGAGGTGGAGGGGCGCCCTGGGAGGAGGAGGAGGAGGGGCGCTCCGGCAGTAGGAGGAGGAGAGGTGCTCCGGGATGAGGAGGAGGACGAGCGGCACTCCGGCAGGAGGAGGAGGAGGAGGGTCGCTCCGGGAGGAGGAGGAGAAGGGGCGCTCCGGTAGGAGGAGAAGGAGGAGGGGCGCTCCGGGAGGAGGATGAGGCGATCCGGGAGGAGGAGGAGGAGAAGGAGGAGGAGCGGTGCTGCAGGAGGAGGATGAGCAGGATGAGGAGGAGGGGCGCTCCGGGAGGAGGAAGAGGAGGAGGAGGAGGAGGAGGTGCGCTCCGGGAGGAGGAGGAGGAGGAGGGGCGGCCCGGGAGGAGGAGGAGGAGGAGCCGGAGGAGCGGCGCTCCGGGAAGAGGAGGAGGGGGAGGAGGAGGAGGGGCACTCCGGGAGGAGGAGGAGGAGGAGGAGGAGGGACGCTCCAGGAGGAGGAGGAGGAGGAGGAGGAGGAGGAGGAGGGGCGCTCTGGGAGGAGGAGGAGGAGGGGCGCTCCGGGAGTAGGAGGAGGAGGGGTGCTCCAGGACGAGGAGGAGGACGAGCGGCACTCCGGGAGGAGGAGGAGGAGGAGGGGCGCTCCGGAGGAGGAGGAGGAGGAGGGGCGCTCCGGGAGGAGGAGGAGGAGGAGGAGGAGGGGCGCTCCGTGAGGAGGAGGAGGAGGAGGCGGAGGGGCGCTCTGGGAGGAAGAGGAGGAAGAGGAGGAGGAGGGGTGCTCCGGGAGGAGGAGGAGGAGGAGCAGGAGGCGGGGTGATCCGGGAGGAGGAGGAGGAGAAGGAGGAGGAGCGGTGCTGCAGGAGGAGGATGAGCAGGATGAGGAGGAGGAGCGCTCCGGGAGGAGGAAGAGGAGGAGGAGGAGGAGGAGGTGCGCTCCGGGAGGAGGAGGAGGAGGAGGGGCGCTCCGGGAGGAGGAGGAGGAGGAGCCGGAGGAGCGGCGCTCCGGGAGGAGGAGGAGGGGGAGGAGGAGGAGGGGCACTCCGGGAGGAGGAGGAGGAGGAGGAGGAGGGACGCTCCAGGAGGAGGAGGAGGAGGAGGAGGAGGGGCTCTCCAGGAGGAGGAGGAGGGCGAGGTGGTGCGCTCCGGGAAGAGGAGGAGGAGGGGCGCTCCGGGAGGAGGATGGGCTTTCCGGGAGGAGGAGGAGGAGGAGGAGGGGCGTTCCGGGAGGAGGACGAGGAGGAGGAGGAGGGGCGCTCAGGGAGGAGGAGGAGGAGGGGCGCTCCGGGTGTAGGAGGAGGAAGGGCGCTCCAGGAGGAGGAGGAGGAGAAGCGGCACTCCGGGAGGAGAAGGAGGAGGAGTGGCGCTCCGGGAGGAGGAGGAGGAGGAGGGGCACTCCAGTAGGAGGAGGAGGAGTAGGGGCGCTCCGGGAGGAGGATGAGGAGGAGGAGGGGCGCTCTGGGAGGAGGAGGCGGAGGAGGAGGTGGAGGAGGGGAGCTCTGGGAGGAGAAGGAGGAGGAGGAGGAGGAGGGGCGCTCTGGGAGGAGGAGGAGGAGGGGCGCTCCGGAAGTAGGAGGAGGAGGGGTGCTCCAGGACGAGGAGGAGGACGAGCGGCACTCCGGGAGGAGGAGGAGGAGGAGGGGCGCTCCGGGAGGAGGAGGAGTAGGAGGGGCGCTCCGGGAGGAGGAGGAGGAGGAGGAGGAGGAGGGGCGCACCAGGAGGAGGAGGAGGAGGAGGAGGAGGAGGAGGAGGAGGAGGCGGAGTGGCGCTCCGGGAGGAGGAGGAGGAGAACGGGAGGAGGAGGAGGAGGGGCGCACCGGGAGGTGGTGGAGGAGGAGGAGGAGGAGGGGCGCTCCAGGAGGAGGAGGAGGACGAGGAGGAGGGGCGCTCCAGGAGGAGGAGGACCACGAGGAGGTGCGCTCCGGGAGGAGGAGGAGGAGGGGCGCTCCGGGAGGAGGAGTAGGAAGTGCGCTCTGGGAGGAGGAGGAGGAGGAGGAGCGGCGCTCCGGGAGGTGGTGGAGGAGGAGGAGGAGGAGGGGCGCTCCAGGAGGAGGAGGAGGACGAGGAGGAGGGGCGCTCCAGGAGGAGGAGGACCACGAGGAGGTGCGCTCCGGGAGGAGGAGGAGGGGCGCTTCGGGAGGAGGATGGGCGCTCCAGGAGGAGGAGGAGGAGGAGGAGGGGCGCTCCGGGAGGAGGAGGAGGAGGAGGTGGAGGGGCGCCCTGGGAGGAGGAGGAGGAGGGGCGCTCCGGCAGTAGGAGGAGGAGAGGTGCTCCGGGATGACGAGGAGGACGAGCGGCACTCCGGCAGGAGGAGGAGGAGGAGGGTCGCTCCGGGAGGAGGAGGAGAAGGGGCGCTCCGTTAGGAGGAGAAGGAGGAGGGGCGCTCCGGGAGGAGGATGAGGAGGAGGAGGAGGAGGGGCGCTCTGGGACGAGGAGGAGGAGGAGGAGGGGCGCTCCGGGAGGAGGAGGAGGAGGTGGATGAGGTGCGCTCTGGGAGGAGGAGCAGGAGGAGGAACGGCGCTCCGGGAGGAGGAGGAGGAGGAGGCTCACTCCGGGAGGAGGAGGAGGAGGAGGAGGAGGAGATGGGGCGCTCCAGGAGGAGGAGGAGGAGGAGGAGGAGGTGCGCTCCAGGAGCAGGAGGAGGAGGAAGAGGGGCGCTCTGGGAGGAGGAGGCGGAGGGGCGCTCGGGGAGTAGGAGGAGGAGGGGCGGTACTCCGGGAGGAGGAGGAGGAGGAGGGGCGCTCCATGAGGAGGAGGAGGAGGAGGAGGAGGAGGGGTGCTTCGGGAGGAGGAGGAGGAGGAGGGTCGCTCCGGGAGGAGGAGGAGGAGGAGGAGGAGGAGGGGCGCTCCGGGAGGAGGAGGAGGAGGAGGAGGAGGGGCGCTCCGTGAGGAGGAGGAGGAGGAGGAGGAGGGGCGCTCTGGGAGGAAGAGGAGGAAGAGGAGGAGGAGGGGTGCTCTGGGAGGAGGAGGAGGAGGAGCAGGAGGCGGGGCGATCCGGGAGGAGGAGGAGGAGAAGGAGGAGGAGCGGTGCTGCAGGAGGAGGATGAGCAGGATGAGGAGGAGGGGCGCTCCGGGAGGAGGAAGAGGAGGAGGAGGAGGAGGAGGTGCGCTCCGGGAGGAGGAGTAGGAGGAGGAGGAGGAGGGGCGCTCCGGGAGGAGGAGGAGGAGGAGCCGGAGGAGTGGCGCTCCGGGAGGAGGAGGAGGGGGAGGAGGAGGAGGGGCACTCCGGGAGGAGGAGGAGGAGGAGGAGGAGGGACGCTCCAGGAGGAGGAGGAGGAGGAGGAGGAGGGGCTCTCCAGGAGGAGGAGGAGGGCGAGGTGGTGCGCTCCGGGAAGAGGAGGAGGAGGGGCGCTCCGGGAGGAGGATGGGCTTTCCGGGAGGAGGAGGAGGAGGAGGAGGGGCGTTCCGGGAGGAGGACGAGGAGGAGGAGGAGTGGCGCTCAGGGAGGAGGAGGAGGAGGGGCGCTCCGGGTGTAGGAGGAGGAAGGGCGCTCCAGGAGGAGGTGGAGGAGAAGCGGCACTCCGGGAGGAGAAGGAGGAGGAGTGGCGCTCCGGGAGGAGGAGGAGGAGGAGGGGCACTCCAGTAGGAGGAGGAGGAGTAGGGGCGCTCCGGGAGGAGGATGAGGAGGAGGAGGGGCGCTCTGGGAGGAGGAGGCGGAGGAGGAGGTGGAGGAGGGGAGCTCTGGGAGAGAAGGAGGAGGAGGAGGAGGAGGGGCGCTCTGGGAGGAGGAGGAGGAGGGGCGCTCCGGGAGTAGGAGGAGGAGGGGTGCTCCAGGACGAGGAGGAGGACGAGCGGCACTCCGGGAGGAGGAGGAGGAGGAGGGGCGCTCCGGGAGGAGGAGGAGTAGGAGGGGCGCTCCGGGAGGAGAGGAGAGGAGGAGGAGGAGGAGGGGCGCACCAGGAGGAGGAGGAGGAGGAGGAGGAGGAGGAGGAGGAGGAGGAGGAGGCGGAGTGGCGCTCCGGGAGGAGGAGGAGGAGAACGAGGAGGAGGAGGAGGAGGGGCGCACCGGGAGGTGGAGGAGAAGGATGAGGAGGAGGGGCACTCCGGGAGGAGGGGGGCGTTCTGGGAGGAGGAGGAGGAGGAGGAGGATAAGGAGCGCTCCGGTAGGAGGAGGAGGAGGATGGGCGCTCCGGGAGGAGGAGGAGGAGGAGGAGGAGGGGCGGTCCGGGAAGGAGGAGGAGGAGGATGGACGCACCGGGAGGAGGAGGAGGAGGAGGGGCGCTCCAGGAGGAGGACGAGAAGGAGGAGGGGTGCTACGGGAGGAGGAGGAGGAGGTGGGGCACTCTGGGAGGAGAAGGAGGAGGATGAGGAGGAGCGGCGCTCTGTGAGGAGGAGGAGGAGGAGGAGGAGGGCTCCGAGAGGAGGATGAGGAGCTCCGGGAGTAGGAGGAGAAGGGCGCTCCGGGAGGAGCAGGAAGAGGAGGAGGAGGAGGGTTGCTCCAGGAGGAGGAGGAGCAGGAGGGGCGCACTGGGAGGAGGAGGATGAGGAGAATGAGCAGGGGCGCTCCAGAAGGAGGAGGAGGAGGAGGAGGAGGAGGTGGGGCGCTCCAGGAGGAGGAGGAGGAGGAGGGTCGCTCAGGGAAGGAGGAGGAGGGGCACTCCGGGAGGGGGAGGAGGAGGAGGAGGAGGAGGAGGAGGGGCGCTCTGGGAGGAGGAGGAGGAGGAGGAGGAGGAGGGCCGCTCCGGGAGGAGCAGGAGGAGGAGGAGGGGTCCGAGAGGAGGACGAGGAGGAGAGCTACGGGAGTAGGAGGAGGAGGAAGAGCGGCGCTCTGGGAGGAGGAGGCGGAGGGGCGCTCGGGGAGTAGGAGGAGGAGGGGCGGTACTCCGGGAGGAGGAGGAGGAGGAGGGGCGCTCCGTGAGGAGGAGGAGGAGGAGGAGGAGGAGGGGTGCTCCGGGAGGAGGAGGAGGAGGAGGAGGGTCGCTCCGGGAGGAGGAGGAGGAGGAGGAGGAGGAGGAGGTGCGCTCCAGGAGCAGGAGGAGGAGGAAGAGCGGCGCTCTGGGAGGAGGAGGCGGAGGGGCGCTCGGGGAGTAGGAGGAGGAGGGGCGGTACTCCGGGAGGAGGAGGAGGAGGAGGGGCGCTCCGTGAGGAGGAGGAGGAGGAGGAGGAGGAGGGGTGCTCCGGGAGGAGGAGGAGGAGGAGGAGGGTCGCTCCGGGAGGAGGAGGAGGAGGAGGAGGAGGAGGAGGAGCGCTCCGGGAGGAGGAGGAGGAGGAGGAGGAGGAGGAGGAGGGGCGCTCCGTGAGAAGGGAGGAGGAGGAGGGGCGCTCTGGGAGGAAGAGGAGGAAGAGGAGGAGGAGGGGTGCTCCGGGAGGAGGAGGAGGAGGAGCAGGAGGCGGGGTGCTCCGGGAGGAGGAGGAGGAGGAGAAGGAGGAGGAGCGGCGCTGCAGGAGGAGGATGAGCAGGATGAGGAGGAGGGGCGCTCCGGGAGGAGGAAGAGGAGGAGGAGGAGGAGGAGGTGCGCTCCGGGAGGAGGAGGAGGAGGAGGGCGCTCCGGGAGGAGGAGGAGGAGGAGCAGGAGGAGCGGCGCTCCGGGAGGAGGAGGAGGGGGAAGGAGGAGGAGGGGCACTCCGGGAAGAGGAGGAGGAGGAGGAGGAGGGACGCTCCAGGAGGAGGAGGAGGAGGAGGAGGAAGGGCTCTCCAGGAGGAGGAGGAGGGCGAGGTGGTGCGCTCCGGGAAGAGGAGGAGGAGGGGCGCTCCGGGAGGAGGATGGGCTTTCCGGGAGGAGGACGAGGAGGAGGAGGAGGGGCGCTCAGGGAGGAGGAGGAGGAGGGGCGCTCCGGGTGTAGGAGGAGGAAGGGCGCTCCAGGAGGAGGAGGAGGAGAAGTGGCACTCCGGGAGGAGGAGGAGGAGGAGGAGGGGCGCTCCGGGAGGAGGAGGAGGAAGTGCGCTCTGGGAGGAGGAGGAGGAGGAGGAGCGGCGCTCCGGGAGGTGGTGGAGGAGGAGGAGGAGGAGGGGCGCTCCAGGAGGAGGAGGAGGACGAGGAGGAGGGGCGCTCCAGGAGGAGGAGGACCACGAGGAGGTGCGCTCCGGGAGGGAAGGAGGAGGAGGGGCGCTTCGGGAGGAGGATGGGCGCTCCAGGAGGAGGAGGAGGAGGAGGAGGGGGGTTCCGGGAGGAGGAGGAGGAGGAGGTGGAGGGGCGCCCTGGGAGGAGGAGGAGGAGGGGCGCTCCGGCAGTAGGAGGAGGAGAGGTGCTCCGGGATGAGGAGGAGGACGAGCGGCACTCCGGCAGGAGGAGGAGGAGGAGGGTCGCTCCGGGAGGAGGAGGAGAAGGGGCGCTCCGGTAGGAGGAGAAGGAGGAGGGGCGCTCCGGGAGGAGGATGAGGAGGAGGAGGAGGAGGGGCGCTCTGGGACGAGGAGGAGGAGGAGGAGGGGCGCTCCGGGAGGAGGAGGAGGAGGTGGATGAGGTGCGCTCTGGGAGGAGGAGCAGGAGGAGGAACGGCGCTCCGGGAGGGAGGAGGAGGAGGAGGCTCACTCCGGGAGGAGGAGGAGGAGGAGGAGGAGGAGATGGGGCGCTCCAGGAGGAGGAGGAGGAGGAGGAGGAGGTGCGCTCCAGGAGCAGGAGGAGGAGGAAGAGGGGCGCTCTGGGAGGAGGAGGCGGAGGGGCGCTCGGGGAGTAGGAGGAGGAGGGGCGGTACTCCGGGAGGAGGAGGAGGAGGAGGGGCGCTCCATGAGGAGGAGGAGGAGGAGGAGGAGGAGGGGTGCTTCGGGAGGAGGAGGAGGAGGAGGGTCGCTCCGGGAGGAGGAGGAGGAGGAGGAGGAGGAGGGGCGCTCCGGGAGGAGGAGGAGGAGGAGGAGGAGGGGCGCTCCGTGAGGAGGAGGAGGAGGAGGCGGAGGGGCGCTCTGGGAGGAAGAGGAGGAAGAGGAGGAGGAGGGGTGCTCCGGGAGGAGGAGGAGGAGGAGCAGGAGGCGGGGTGATCCGGGAGGAGGAGGAGGAGAAGGAGGAGGAGCGGTGCTGCAGGAGGAGGATGAGCAGGATGAGGAGGAGGAGCGTTCCGGGAGGAGGAAGAGGAGGAGGAGGAGGAGGAGGTGCGCTCCGGGAGGAGGAGGAGGAGGAGCCGGAGGAGCGGCGCTCCGGGAGGAGGAGGAGGGGGAGGAGGAGGAGGGGCACTCCGGGAGGAGGAGGAGGAGGAGGAGGAGGGACGCTCCAGGAGGAGGAGGAGGAGGAGGAGGAGGGGCTCTCCAGGAGGAGGAGGAGGGCGAGGTGGTGCGCTCCGGGAAGAGGAGGAGGAGGGGCGCTCCGGGAGGAGGATGGGCTTTCCGGGAGGAGGAGGAGGAGGAGGAGGGGCGTTCCGGGAGGAGGACGAGGAGGAGGAGGAGGGCGCTCAGGGAGGAGGAGGAGGAGGGGCGCTCCGGGTGTAGGAGGAGGAAGGGCGCTCCAGGAGGAGGAGGAGGAGAAGCGGCACTCCGGGAGGAGAAGGAGGAGGAGTGGCGCTCCGGGAGGAGGAGGAGGAGGAGGGGCACTCAGTAGGAGGAGGAGGAGTAGGGGCGCTCCGGGAGGAGGATGAGGAGGAGGAGGGGCGCTCTGGGAGGAGAGGCGGAGGAGGAGGTGGAGGAGGGGAGCTCTGGGAGGAGAAGGAGGAGGAGGAGGAGGAGGGGCGCTCTGGGAG
>NW_027252530.1:0-24299 GCF_044704955.1 Pristiophorus japonicus | reverse complement strand
TTGATGTGTATAACCATGCAAGTTATGTATGATGATTATTTTGTTATGATTAATTACTCATTAAGGGGGGAGAAGTATAATATATAGCTCCCCCTAGTGGACTACTGTGTAAATACAACTGCTGATGTATATTATAAAAGCATCATGTTCTTGTAGTCCGTGTGTTTGTGATGTCACAAAGAAGATATCAGAGGTTCAGAGGAGGTTTACTGGGAATGAGGAACTTCAGTCATGTGGAGAGATTGAAGAAACTGGGGTTGTTCTCTTTCGAGCAGAGAAAATTGAAGAGAGACCAAATCGAGATACAGTTTGATTGCTGTTTTGATTTGTTGTCAGTGTAAACTCTGAGAATAGTTCCCCGAATAACTCCAAAAAACATTGTGTGCCTTTATTGGAGCAATTTATGACTGAACTATATACTTTCACCACCTCAGCATGTCCCAAAACACTTTAAAACCAATGAAGTTCTTTTGAAGTGTAGTCACTGTTCTAATGTAGGAAACATGGCAGTCAATTTACACACAGCAAGCTCCCACAGACAGAAATGCAATATGACCAGACACCAACTGTATTTTTAGTGATGTGCGTGAGGGATAAATATTGGTCACAAGATTCCGGGGATAATTGCCCTGTTCTTCCAGTACCGGCTGTGTGAACTTTTATGTCCACCTCGGAGGGCGGAAGGGACATTGGTTTAGCCTTTCATTTGAAAGAGGGCATCTCTAACAGTGCAGCTCTTCCTCAGTACTGCCCCTCCCACCGTGCAGTGAACCCTCAGTACTGCCCCTCCCACCGTGCAGTGAACCCTCAGTACTGCCCCTCCCACCGTGCAGCGAACCCTCAGTACTGCCCCTCCCTCAGTACTGCCCCTCCCACAGTGCAGCACTCCCTCAGTACTGCCCCTCCCACAGTGCAGCACTCCCTCAGTACTGCCTCTCCCACAGTGCAGCACTCTTTCAGTACTGCCCCTCTCAGAAACATAGAAAAGAGGTGCAAGAGTAGGCCATTCGACCCTTCGAGCCTGCACCGCCATTCAATGAGTTCATGGCTGAACATGCAACTTCAGTACCCCATTCCTGCTTTCTCGCCATACCCCTTGATCCACCTAGTCGTAAGGACTACATCGAACTCCTTTTTGAATATATTTAGTGAATTGGCCTCAACAACTTTCTGTGGTAGAGAATTCCACAGGTTCACCACTCTCTGGGTGAAGAAGTTTCTCCTCATCTCAGTCCTAAATGGCTTACTCCTTATCCTTAGACTGTGAGCCCTGGTTCTGGTCTTCCCCAACATTGGGAACATTCTTCCTGCATCTAACCTGTCTAAACCCGTCAGAATTTTAAACGTTTCTATGAGGTCCCCTCTCATTCTTCTGAACTCCAGTGAATACAAGCCCAGTTGATCCAGTCTTTCTTGATATGTCAGTCCTGCCATCCCGGGAATCAGTCTGGTGAACCTTTGCTGCACTCCCTCAATAGCAAGAATGTCCTTCCTCAAGTTAGGAGACCAAAACTGTACACAATACTCCAGGTGTGGCCTCACCAAGGCCCTGTACAACTCTAGTAACACCTCCCTGCCCCTGTACTCAAATTCCCTCGCTATGAAGGCCAACATGCCATTTGCTTTCTTAAGCATCTGCTGTACCTGCATGCCAACCTTCAATGACTGATGTACCATGACACCCAGGTCTCGTTGCACCTCCCCTTTTCCTAATCTGTCACCATTCAGATAATAGTCTGTCTCCCACAGTGCAGCACTCCCTCAGTACGGCCCCTCCACAGTGCAGCACTCCCTCAGTACAGCCCCTCCCACAGTGCAGCACTCATTCAGTATGGCCCCTCCCACAGTGCGGTGCTCCCTCAGTACTGGCACTGGGACAATGACTATAGGTTTAGAGAGGGCACAGGAGACAATGGGATAAGGGAGAGCATTTTCAGTGGGAGGGTCAGTGTCCTGGGGCTAAGATTGATCAACATCAATAAAAAAAAGCTGATCATTATTTGTACATATGTAAACCCGTAAATACCTTGTTTAACCACCAGAGGGCTCATCCCCTGGAGTCCCAAGGGATCCCACAATCCCTTGGGAGCACCTGTACATAAGAAGGCCTCACAGGCTGTAGAGGCACTCTGGAGACCTGTAATAAAGGACTGCGGTCACACCTACTTTGAGCTCACAGTATCTGGTCAGACTCTTTATTCAATACATAACAATTATCACATTGCTGTGCACAAATCCGCTGCCACGTTTCCTGCATTACAATAGTGGCTGCACTTTAAAAAGCACTTATAGAATCATAGATTGATACAGCACAGAAGGAGGTCATTTGGCCCATGCTGCCTGTGCTTTGAAAGAGCTGTCCGATTAGACCCATTCCCTGCTCTTTCCCCAGAGTCCTTCAAGTATTGATCCAATTCCTTTTTGAAAGTTGTTGTATCTGCTTCCACCGTCCTCAGGCAGTGCATTCCAGATCATAACAACTCGTTGCTTAATTTTGTCCCTCATGTTGCCTCTGGTTCTATCACCAATGACCTTAAATCTGTGTCCTCTGGTTCCCGACCCTCCTTCCACTGGAAACAGTTCCTCCTTATTTATTCGATCAAAACCGGTCATCATTTTGAACATCTCCATCAATTATCCTTTTAACCATCTCTGCTCTAAGGAGAACAATCCCAGCTTCTCCAGTCTCTCCAAATAACAGAAGTCTCTCATCCCTGGTACCATTCTGGTAAATCCCCCCTGCGCCCTCTAGTGCCTTGACATCATTCCTGAAGTGCGGTGCCCAGAATTGAACACAAGGCTCCAGCTGAGGCCTAACCAGTGGTTTATGAAGGATTTAGCAATAACTTCTTGCTTTTGTACTCTGGGTCTGTTTATCAAGTACTTCATTGGCTGTGAAGCGCTTTGGATCGTCCTGAGGTGGTGAGAGACATTGAATATCTGGGAGCTCATTCCTTTCAGGGGAAGGGGAGGTGAATGTGGGGACAAAGGAGTTCAAACTAAACTCTGATTTTTATCTCCACAGATTCCTCCACACCACCGCGACTCTGATCATCGCCTTCTCCACTGCTGGTAAGTCTAGCCCCTCCCCCTGTCAGAACCCAGTGAGGTCCCACACATGGTCCTTCAATACCTACGTAGAATATACAGCACAGAAACAGGCCATTCGGCCCAACCAGTCCATGCCGGCTTTTGTGCTCCACTCCAGCCTCCTCCCATCCTTCCTCATCTAACTCTATCAGCATTATAAAAGTTGGATAGAGTGAAGGATAGAGCACCAGTCCTTAGTTACTGACAATTTTTCCATGTTGATTTCAGTGTTTGATGGCTGGTTCTATCTCCCCAATAGAAAAGGGGAGGAGTCCCACATTGAGTGACCTCCACTGGGGAGCCCCGCCTCCTCCGGAGGGCAAGATGGCCCGCCAAGGCGTGTCCGGACAGCAGACGAGGAAGACAAAGTGGAGAGTGTGCAAGAGCAGCCCGTACAGGAAACCCCTCCGTGCAGAGTGGAAAAGGACGGCAGGGATCTCCAGGAGACTGCTCAAGCTGTGAGGCGCCGGATCCCGAGGGAGGATTCGAGCCCTGGTGCCGATGAGAAAACACGGACGGGATTGCTCCACACACTTGCGCCTCCTCGACACGCCTCGTGGGGTCAGGGCTAAGTTCCTCTTTTAGCGTCTCGATGGCTTTGGCCATGGACCAGATACCGTGCCACGACATGCGCTGTGCCAACTCTTCATGGAACATCCAGCCCGCTCCTCCTTTATCCAATAGGTCCCTGACTCTGGTCACCTTGCCAGCCAGTGTCTTTCCCTCTGCCAGCCACGTGACACGCAGACGTGGAGGCACGGATTCTTGGAGTATAGCCATCACTCCTGACCAGCTTTGCAGATCCTGATCATTACATGGTAAAAGACAGGCAGCTCCTGCAAGGAGGCCCAGCCACACCCCAGATTTTTTGGCAGGAGCTGAGTGCTATAATTGAGTCCGTGCAGCTAGCGGAAGAAATACGTCGCTAGCGCACACCATCTGGGAAGATCCCTGACGTACAGATATCTCTACAGGGTCTGAAGACAGAAAGTCACAGCCTGGGTACACACCCACACCAGCGCCTGACCACCCTCTCTAAGCAGGAGTCGGATAACCATGGCACAGACCCAATGCTTCCCTTTGACCCTGAAGAAGTCAACAAGCATCTTCTGAATCTTGGCGACAGATTCGGGGGAGGGGCGGGGGATGTATCAAAGTGACCAACCAGTACCACAACATAGTGGCCATCAGTTGATTTATGACCAGCGCCCTACCCCTGTAGGACAGCACTTGGAGCAGTCCTGTCCAGCGCCCTCGGTGAGCAGTGACTTTAGCCTCCAGCGTTTGCCAGCCAGGCTTCCTCAGCAGGGCTAAGGTAAACTCCCAGGTTGAGGAGATGAGTTGTACTCGAGGTATAATTTCTGAGCTCCTCCCACCACTGACTGACCAGGAGTGCGGAACATTTCTCCCAGTTGATCCTCACAGAGGACGCGGCAGATTAGACCCGCTGGCACTCGCGCAACCTCCGCAAGACAACGGCATCCGTGACCATGAGGAGCACGTCAGCGACGTAAGCCGAGAGCACGACCTCCACGCTAGGCCCTTGGAGAGGTCCCGTAAACATCTTCCGCAAAAGATGCAGGAAAGTCTCCAGACAGAAAGCATGGAACTGGCCAGACAAGGGGCATTCCTGACGGTCCCATATCCTGAAGCCAAGGGGCGCTGTCAAAGACCCGTTGAACTTAATCAGACACTCCACGCAAGTCAGTTCGAGTTTAAAAAAATGTGTCCTGAATCTGAATGTGCGCATGAGCTGAATGTATCCTGAAGAGGCACTCGTGATCCATCCTGTTGAAAACTTTCTCCTGATCCAGGGAAAGGAATGCCACCGACAGACCAGTCCTCTGGGAATGGTGGACCAGGTCCCGAACCAGATGGATGCTGTTGTGGATGGTCCGGCCCTGATCTGTGTAGGACTGGTCGGGGTGGATCATTTGGGCCAGCATGGTGCCAAGGCAAGTAAAGACTTGTCGTTCGTGCTGAGGAGGGAGACCAGGCGCCAGATCTTCAGTAGGGGCAGATTTTCCCTCTTGGGCAGCGGGATGATGACTGCCCTGCGCTGAGAGAGGGATATCTCCCCGGCTTCCAGACTTTCCCCCAGACTCACAGGTAGTCGCCCACCCCCACCCCAGAACATCCCAGAACTCCACGGTCTGACCGTCCAGCCCTGGGGACTTGCCCCTCGAACTGGCTGAGGGCACCGGCCAGCTCCCCCAGGCTTAGCGGGGCATCGAGCTGCTCGCCACCCTTCGGGCTGACCTTCAGCAGGTCCTCACACAAAACAATGCGAGCAACCTCGATAGGACGGTTCCGCAGAGAACAGAGCCCCATAGTAGATACGGGCCTCGGCACTGATGCCCTTCTGATCCGAGGCGAGGGATCTGTCGCTGGCCAGTGGCCCCAAGAGCTGCTAACGGAACCCCTCCCTCTTTTTCCATTGAGTAGAAGAAGGGCGCCCAATATTTATCCATCAACCAACATCACACTAAAAAAACCAGCAGATCTGGTCATTTATCAGGTTGCTGTTTGTGGGAGCTTGCTGGGCAGAAATTGACTGCTGGATTTCCTGCATTACAATAATGTTAAGATAAAGTAATTAATTGGCTGTGAAGTTTTTGGGACGTCCTAAAGTGGTGAAAGGCACTGTATAAATGAAAGTTCTTTCTCTCTTTCTCACACTCCCTCTCCCCCTCTGTTGCAGCTTCAGCAGCACTGTTGTTCCCTGCGCTCTGTCTGATGGCAGTGGGAGGAAGGTGTTTTTTCATAACAAACATTCAGGTAATGTAGGATTGTGTGTGATAGAGCGTCAAGTGTACTGAGAAAGTGCTGCACTGTCAGAGGGGCAGTACTGAGGGAGTGCTGCACTGTCAGAGGGGCAGTACTGAGGGAGTGCTGCACTGTCAGAGGGGCAGTACTGAGGGAGTGCTGCCCTTGCCTGCAGGGATTGTGGGACCACCTCAAAAGGAGGATGAGGAAGCAGAGGAAGAGGAGCAAAAGGAAGTGGAAGATCAGGAAAACGAAGATGTAGGGAGGAGGCAGTTGCTGGACACTTGGAAAATCATGATTCAATCAAGCAGAGCCAACATGGTTTTAGGAAAGGGAAATCACGTTTGACAAATTTGCTGGAGTTCTTTGAGGATGTAACCAGTAGTGGATGTGGTGTATTTGGATTTCCAGAAGGCATTTGATAAGGTACATAAAAGGTTACTGCACAAGATAAAAGTTCATGGGGTTGGGATTAATATATTAGCATGGATAGAGGATTGGCTAACTAACAGAAAACAGAGTCGGGATAAATGGATCGTTTTCCAGTTGGCAAACAGTAACTAGTTAGGTGCTGCAGGGATCAGTGCTAGGTCCTCAACTATTTACAATCTACATTAATGATTTGGATGAAGGGACCGAGTGTAATATAGCCAAGTTTGCTGATAGAAAGATGGGTGGGAGAGCAAATTGTAAGGAGGACATGAGAAATCTGCAAAGGGATATAGACAGGCTAAGTGAGTGGGAAAAAATTTGGTAGATGGAGTATAATGTCGGAAAATGTGAGGTTATCCACCTTGGCAGAAAAAATAGAATTGCAAATTATAATTTAAATGGAGAAAAATTGCAAAGTGCTGCAGTACAGAGGGACCTGGGGGTCCTTGTGCATGAAACACAAAAAGTTAGTATGCAGGTACAGCAAGTAATCAGGAAGTCAAATGAAATGTTGGCCTTTATTTAGAAACATAGATACATAGAAAATAGGTGCAGGAGTAGGCCATTCGGCTCTTCGAGCCTGCACCACCAATCAATATGATCATGGATGATCATTCACCTCAGTACCCCTTTCCTGCTTTCTCTCCATACCCCTTTGTTCCCTTTAGCCTTAAGGGCCCTATCTAACTCCCTCTTGAATATATCCAATGAACTGGCAATGGACTCTCTGCGGCAGGGAATTCCACAGGTTAACGAGTCAGTGAAGAAGTTCTTCCTCATCTCAGTCCTAAATGGTCTACCCCTTATCCTAAGACTGTGTCCACTGGTTCTGGACTTCCAAAACATCGGGAACATTCTTCCCGCATCAAACCTGTCCCGTCCCATCAGAATCTTATACGTTTCTATGAGGTCCCCTCTCATCCTTCTAAACGCCAGTATATAAAGGCCCAGTTGATCCAGTCTCTCCGTATTTCAAGGGGGATAGAGTATAAAAGCAGAGAAGTCCTGCAATAACTGTGCAGGGTATTGGTGAGGCCACATCTGGAGTGCTGCGAAAGTTTTGGTCTCCGTATTTAAGGATGGATATACTTGCATTGGAGGCTGTCCAGAGAAGGTTCACTAGGTTGATTCTGGAGATGAGGGGGTAGACTTATGAAGATAGGTTGAGTAGGTTGGGCCTATACTCATTGGAGTTCCGAAGAATGAGAGGTGATCTTATCGAAGGTAATGAGGGGGTTCGACAAGGTGGATACAGAGAGGATATTTCCATTTATAGTGGAAACTAAAACTAGGGGACATAGTATCAGAATAAGGGATAGCTCATTTAAAACTGAGATGAGGAGGAATTTCTTCTCTGAGGGTTGTAAATCTGTGGAATTCTCTGCCCCAGAAAGCTGTGGAGGCTGGTGTTTGAGTGTATTTAAGGCGGCGATAGACAGATTTTTGAGCGATAAGGGAATAAAGGATTATGGGGAGCGGGCAGGGAGGCGGAGCTGAGTCCATGATCAGATCAGCCATGATATTAAATGGCGGAGCAGGATCGAGGGGCCAAATGGTCTACTCCTCCTATTTCTTATGTTCTTGTGGGGCAGGCAGCAAATTCCCCTTCCGGACAGGCTGTCCGTGTCGTCTCATCCAAGTCAGATTCCAATGAATGAAGGCCCAGATCCCGGTCACTCACCACATCCCCATCACACCATCCCTCTGTCACAGAACATCGCAGCTTCCTCCTGGGCACAAAGCTGGAATGAGAGCCACCACAAAACAAAAATTCTAAACAAAATTAATGAATTTATAAGTATTCAATTAACAGTGCAATATCAACCAATCATACTTGTGCAATCCCTTAGTGCCTGCCGTTTGTGTGACCTCTCCTACTCTCGTGCTCCTACGCAGTGCTCCCCCAGTGACTGAAGCATGGCTGGTGGAAGGCTGCTGAGTTTCCAGGGGGGAGACTACAGCTGGCCTTGCAGGACCACCTCAACCAGGTGTGGATCTAGAAGGCCCAGCTGTAGACTGCACCATCTGGGCTGGCTGTCTGACAGGCAGCAGCAAGTACAATGACAGAGTGGCAGTGGTGGGAGTAGGAATGCTGTCATACTGAGAGAGGGCTCTGCACAGACCCACTGCCACTCCCCCGGGACGGCACCTCAGCATTCCTAGCAATCTGTTAGAGGCCAGATTGCTGACCTGCAACACCCTGCAAGCCCCATACGATATTCATAAACCCAGCCATGATGGCGGCACTCTCAGCTTCCACTGCAGCTGTGAGACGTTGCGTCACTTCCGCCTGTGCTGCAATGGAAGCTGTGACATCGCCCACCACACACAGTATCATGGCTGGGTCCACAAGGTCTCTCCAAGAATCACAGATTGTTTACAGCACAGAAGGAGGCCATTCAGCCCATTGAGCCCATGCTGTCTCTCTGCAAGAGCACCACTCCCCTCCCTTTCCCCATCGCCCTGCAATTTATTTTCCTCCAGTTACTTTTCCAATTCCCTTTTGAAAGCCACGATTGAGTCTGTCTCCACCACCCTTTTCAGGCAGTGCATTCCAGTTCCTAACCACTCGCTGCATCATTTTTTTTTTCTCATCGCATTTGGTTCTTTTGCCAATCACCTTAAATCTGTGTCCTCTGGTTCTCGACCCTTCCACCAATGGGAACAGTTTCTTTCAATCTACTCTGTCTAGACCCCTCACAATTTTGAATATCTCTATCAAATCTCCTCTCAATCTTCTCTGCTCCAAGGAGAACAACCCCAGCTTCTCCAGTCTATCCACATAACTGAAGTCTCTCATCCCTGGATCCATTCTCGTAAATCTTTTCTGCACCTTCTCTAACGCCTTCATATCCTTCCAAAAGTGCGGTGCCCAGAATTGGACACAATACTCCAGTTGAGGCCGAAGCAGTGTTTTATAAAGGTTCATCATCACTTCCTTGGTTTTGTACTCTATGCCACCCTCAACGATTTGTGCACATGTACCCCCAGGTCTCTCTGTTCATGCACCCACTTTATGCTTGTACCCTTTTATTTATATTACCTCTACTCGTTCTTCCTACCAAAATATATCACTTCACATTTTGCTGCATTAAATTTCAACCACCATGTATCCTAGATTTCCTTAATTAATCCACACTTATCTAAGTAACTTTTAACTTCGTCCCTGTTTACCGCTTCTAAAAGTTTCCCCTCTCTTGAGGTTATCCACTTTGGTGGCATAAACAGGGAGGCAGAATATTATCTGAATGGTGACAGATTAGGAAAAGGGGCGGTGCAATGAGACCTGGGTGTCATGGTACATCAGTCATAGACAGTTGGCATGCAGATACAGTAGGCGGTGAAGAAGGCAAATGGCATGTTGGTCTTCATAGCGAGAGGATTTGAGTACAGGGGCAGGGAGGTCTTACTGCAGTTGTACAGGGCCTTGGTGAGGCCACACCTTGAATATTATGTTCAGTTTTCATCATCTAATCTGAGGAAGGACATTCTTGCTATTGAGGGAGTGCAGCGAAAGTTCACCAGACTGATTCCCGGGATGGTAGGACTGAAATATGAGGAAAGACTGGATCGACTAGGCTTGTATTCACTGGAATTTAGAAGAATGAGAGGGAATCTCATAGAAACATATAAAATTCTGACAGGATTGGACAAATTAGATGCAGGAAGAATGTTCCTGATATTGGGGAAGTCCAGAACCAGGGGTCACAGCCTAAGGAGAAGGGGTAAACCATACAGGATCGAGATGAGGAGAAACCTTTTCACCCACAGAGTGGTGAAGCTGTGGAATTCTCTACCACGGAAAGTGGTGGAGTCCCGTTCGTTGGATATATTCAAGAGGGAGTCAGATATGACCCTTACGGCTAAAGGGATCGGGGGTATGTAGAGAAAGTGGGAGTGGGGTACTGAAGTTGCATGATCAGCAATGATCATATTGAATGGCGGTGCAGGCTCGAAGGGCTGCTACTGCACCTATTTCCTATGTTTCTATGTTTCTATGTATGCCGGTAATGGGTGGGACACCACAGCCAGCTCTGGTATACAGAGTGGATTGCAAGGGGCCTACATTAGTCTTCACTAATCTTTTTCTCCTCACATATCTAGAGAAGCTTTTGTAGTCAGTATTTGTATTCTCTGCAAGCTTTCTCTCATACTCTATTTTCCCCCTCCTTATTAAACCCTTAGTCCTCCTCTGCTGGATTCGAAATTTCCCCAGTCCTCAGGTTTGCTGCTTTTTCTGGCCAAATTATATGCCTCTTCCTTGGATTTAACACTATCCCTAATTTCCCTTGTTAGCCGCGATTGAGCCACCTTTCCTGTTTTATTTTTATGCCAGACAGGGATGTACAATAGTTGTAATTCATCCATGTGATCTTTAAATGTCTGCCATTGCCTATCCACTGCCAACCCTTTAAGTATCGTTCGCCAGTCTATCCGAGCCAAATCACATCTCATACCATCGAAGTTTCCTTTCTTTAAGTTCAGGACCGAGTCTCTGAATTAACTGTGTCGCTCTCCATCTCACCCATTCCTCCAGCCAGTGTTGCTACTTCAAGTGCCAGTCCCACTAATTCTACCCTCACCCCACCCATGATTTCCAGAAGCAATCTCGTTAAAACATAAGAACATAAGAATTAGGAACAGGAGTAGGCCATCTAGCCCCTCGAGCCTGCTCTGCCATTTAACAAGATCATGGCTGATCTGGCCGTGGACTCAGCTCCACTTGCCCGCCTGCTCCCCGTAACCCTTAGTTCCCTTATTGGTTAAAAATCTATCTATCTGTGACTTGAATACATTCAATGAGCTAGCCTCAACTGCTTCATTGGGCAGAGAATTCCACAGATTCACAACCCTCTGGGAGAAGAAATTCCTTCTCAACTCGGTTTTAAATTGGCTCCCCCGTATTTTGAGGCTGTTTCCTCTAATTCTAGTCTCCCCGACCAGTGGAAACAACCTCTCTGCCTCTATCTTGTCGATCCCTTTCATGATTTTAAATGTTTCTAAAAGATCACCCCTCATCCTTCTGAACTCCAACGAGTAAAGACCCAGTCTACTCAATCTATCATCATAAGGTAACCCCCTCATCTCCGGAATCAGCCAAGTAAATCATCTCTGTACCCCCTCCAAAGCTAGTATATCCTTCCTTAAGTAAGGTGACCAAAACTCCATTTTTTTTGGCCTTAGCCTGAAAGTGGACAGTCTAGCCCTATGTTTCTATGTGAGAAGACAGTGAAGTCCCTTCTGCTGGAGTTCAGAGCCTCTGTGACCTAGCAGATGTAGCGATGGACAGCAAACTGTGACAATTAGCGCTGTCGCCTGTTTCAGCCTGGAAAAATGAGTTGGGGCAAAATTCAGGGCCAAGTCACCTTGAGGGCCACTGGCAGCAATGTCGTCGCCCCGATCTCAGGCTGCAGGTCTGGGTGTAGGAGGTGGCAGAAATCTGTGACTACATCCTTGATGACACGGAGCCTCCCAACACACTGCTCCTGGTTTAGGTGTAGGGATGAGAAGTGTTCCCTGAAGATCCTCGGTGGGTAAGGCCTCTGCTGACAGCCCTTCTCCCCCTCCTCCACCTCCCACTGTGGGCAGCTTGTCTTTGCTGCCACTGCTCCATCTCCCTGTTATGCTGCAGTGTGAGGGGGAGTCCAGGTAATGCCCCCTTGACTGGTAGCAAGTGGTGTATTCAGAGGCCTTCCAGTTCCAACCAATGCCTTCCCATGTCCAGCAGCACTCCCTGCATACTTTAACAATGTTATAAATGTCTTCCAACAAGCCAGTATTGATATGAACACTGCAAGAGCCAGTACAAGAGAAATAATCAACTGACCACAGTGACTACACTTCAAAAGTACTTCATTGGCTGTAAAGTGCTTTGAGAAGTCCGGTGGTCGTGAAAGGCGCTATACAAATGCAAGTTGAATGTTTCCCTTTAAATAGCGCTGGTGGGGTCCCTCGTGTAGCTGATCACATGTCCAGCTGTGTGTGTTTCGGAGAACCGTTGTTTGGGACGGCGATGTCCAAAATGGCAGGTCATGCATCAAATCAGCATTGCACGCTGACTGACGTCACGATCTGCCGACTCTGCACACGGCCTGCACACGCTCGTCCCGCCCGTGTTATCGCTCGCACCAAGATGGCGACCAGTGAGGGCCGTGCCGGAAGTGGGTGGAAGCGAGGCAGCCGCCATTTTTCCCCCTAACCCAAACCGGCCTTAACTGCCGGCGCTAAGGTGCCAAATTTCAGCGCCCAGGAGTTCATTCAGACTCCAATACTCATTGTTAGATCTGGGATTCCGAGACCAGGAGTCCATTCAGACTCCCCACACACACACTATGATTAGAGAAGATGGTTCCACTCGTGGGAAGGGACCAAGACTAGGAAATCATCAATATAAAATCGTCACCAATAAATCCAGTAGGAAAGGAGAAACATCTTTACCCAGAGAGTAAAGAAAAGAAAAAGAAAGACTTGGATTTATATAGCGCCTTTCACAACCACCAGACATCTCAAAGCACTTCTCAGCCAACGAGACCTGGGTGGCGTGGTACATCAGTCATTGAAGTTTGGCATGCAGGTACAGCAGGCGGTGAAGAAGGCAAATGGCACGTTGGCCTTCATAGCTAGAGGATTTGAGTATAGGAGCAGGGAGGTCTTACTGCAGTTGTACAGAGCCTTGATGAAGCCACACCTGAAATATTGTGTTCAGTTTTGGTCCCCTAATCTGAGGAAGGAGTTGCTGTTGAGGGAGTACAGTGAAGATTCACCAGATTAATTCCTGGGATAGCAGGACTGATATGAGGAGAGACTGGATCAACTGTGCTTGTATCCACTGGAGTTCAGAAGAATGAGAGGGGATCTCAGAAACAAATAAAATTCTGGCGGGATTGGACAGGGTAGAGGCAGGAAGAATGTTCCTGTTGCTGGCGAGTTCCAGAACTAGGGGTCACCGTTTAAGAATAAGAGGTAACCATTTAGGACCGAGATGAGGAGAAACTTCTTCACACAGAGAGTGGTTAACCTGTGGAATTCTCTACCGCAGAAAGTTGTTGAGGCCAATTCGTTAGATATATTCAAAAGGGAGTTAGATATGGCCCTTATGGCTAAAGCGATCAAGGGATCTGGAGAAAAAGCAGGAAAGGGAAACTGAGGTTGAATGATCAGCCATGATCTTATTGAATGGCGGAGCAGGCTCGAAGGGCCGAATGGCCTACTCCTGCACCTAATTTCTAAATTTCTATGTTTCTATGTTTCTATGGAGTGCAGTCACTGGTGCAATGTAGGAAACGCAGCAACCAATTTACACACAAGCAAGCTGTGTGGAACTCGCTACCAAATAGCAGAGATGCATTTAAGGGGAAGCTAGATAAACACATGAAGGAGAAAGGAATATTGGGATATGTTGACGGGGTGAGATGAAGAGGGGTGGGAGGAGACTCGAATGGAGTATAAACGCCGGCATGGACCAGTTCGGTCAAATGGTCTATTTCTGTGCTGTCGACCCGATGTAATTCTCTGAACCTCCTCCTCTCTCTCTGCAGGTTCCCTCCCGCCACTTTGGGAAGGTCTATGGACTGCTACTGGTTCTTGCGGCAGTTGTAAATCTGCTCCAGTACCCTTGCTTCATTCTGGTCAAGGGACCCTTGCACGGTGACCCCTTGTATGTGAGTATCGGGAGGTCCGGGTCTCCCTGTGATCTGTGCCAGACAGTCATGGGTACAGTGAGATAGAGAGAGACAGTAGGCTTTATAAATAGAGGCATAGAGTACAAAAGTCAGGAAGTTATGCTAAACCTTTATAAAACACTAGTTCGGCCCCAGCTGAAGTATTGCGTCTAATTCTGGGCACCACACGTTAGGAAAGACCTGCATTCTTGGAGATTGCAGAAGAGACTTAGGAGTATCTGGAGAAGCTGGGGTTGTTCTCCTTAGAGCAGAGAAGGCTAAGAGGAGATTTGAAGAGGTGTTGAAAATCCTGAAGGGTTTATATAGAGTAAATAAAGAGGAACTGTTTCCAGTGGCTGAAGGGACGATAACCAGAGGGGACAGATTTAATGTGATTGGTAAAAGAACCAGAAGCGTCTGAGCAAATATTTTTTTCCACAACACGTGGTTAGGATTTGGAATGCAGTGCCTGGTAGGGTGGTGGATACAGATTCAAAAGTAACTTTCAAAAGGGAATTGGATAAATACTTGAAATGAGAAAAAATTGCAGGGATATGGGGAAAGAGCGGGGAGTGGGACTAACTGGATTGCTCTTCGAAAGAGCGGTGTTGGGGGTGTGGGTTTGGGGGGTGTCGGATGGGGGTTGGGAGTCGGGGTTGAAGGGTGTGTGGTTATTTGGGGTGTGGTTTTGGGGAGTGTAGGATGGAGGGGTCAGGGTTGGGGAGTGTTGGTTAGGGGGGAGTGTAGGATGGGGGGTGTTGGGAGTGTGGGTTTGGAGGGTGTAGGATGGAGGGGTCAGGGTTGGGGGTGTGGCTTTGTGGGGGTGTAGGATCGGGGGTGTTGGGGATGTGGTTTTGGGGGTGTAGGATGGGGGAGTTGGGGTTGGGTTTTGTTGTGGGTGTGGTTTGGTGGATGGGGGTCGGTGTTGCGGGGTTTTGGGGGAGTGTAGGTTGGGGGGTGTTGGGGATGTGGTTTGGGGGGTGTAGGATGGGGGTGTTGGGCTCGGGGATGTTGAGGTTTTGAGGTGTGGGTTTGGGAGGGTGCAGGTTGGGAGGGGTGAGGGTGAGCAGGGGCGAAGTTTGGTTTCAAGCAATTCCCAAACAAATCATTTTTTACAAAAATCAATTGGGAACACAGCTGTTTCCCAAGATCCCGGAGACTGAGATTTTTGTTCAGAAGACCGGGTCAAAGACAGATTACAGACAGTGTTAATTCTTTATAAGCAAACATTTTGTTTTATTCTGAGGGATTATCCAATGCAAATAGTCCTCTCCCCTCCTCTCCCCTCCTCTCCCCTCCTCTCTCCTCCTCTCTCCTTCTCCCCTTCCCTCTCTCCTTCTCCCCTTCCTCCTCTCTCCTTCTCCCCTTCCTCCTCTCTCCTTCTCCCCTCCCCGCTCTCTCTCCTTCTCCCCTCCCCGCTCTCTCTCTCCTTCTCCCCTCCCCGCTCTCTCTCTCCTTCTCCCCTCCCCTCTCTCTCTCTCCTTCTCCCCTCCCCTCTCTCTCTCTCTCCTTCTCCCCTCCCCTCTCTCTCTCTCCTTCTCCCCTCCCCTCTCTCTCTCTCTCCTTCTCCCCTCCCCTCTCTCTCTCTCTCCTTCTCCCCTCCCCTCTCTCTCTCCTTCTCCCCTCCCCTCTCTCTCTCTCCTTCTCCCCTCCCCTCTCTCTCTCCTTCTCCCCTCCCCTCCCCTCTCTCTCTCCTTCTCCCCTCCCCTCCCCTCTCTCTCTCCTCCCTTCCCCTCTCTCTCTCCTTCTCCCCTCCCCTCTCTCTCTCTCTCTCTCTCTCTCTCCTTCTCCCCTCCCCTCTCTCTCTCTCTCTCTCTCTCTCCTTCTCCCCTCCCCTCTCTCTCTCCTTCTCCCCTCCCCTCCCCTCTCTCTCTCCTTCTCCCCTCCCCTCCCCTCTCTCTCTCCTCCCTTCCCCTCTCTCTCTCCTTCTCCCCTCCCCTCTCTCTCTCTCTCTCTCTCTCTCCTTCTCCCCTCCCCTCTCTCTCTCTCTCTCTCTCTCTCCTTCTCCCCTCCCCTCCTCTCTCTCTCTCTCTCTCTCTCTCTTACACTCAGTCCCTTGGAAGGAGAGAAACGTAGCCAAGTTTGCTGATAATACAAAGATGGGAGGAAAAGCAATGTGTGAGGAGGACACAAAAAACCTGCAAAAGGACATAGACAAGCTAAGTGAGTGGGCAAAAATTTGTCAGATGGAGTATAATGTTGGAAAGTGTGAGGTTATGCACTTTGGCAGAAAAAATCAAAGAGCAAGTTATTATTTAAATGGAGAAAAATTGCAAAGTGCTGCAGTACAGCGGGACCTGGGGGTACTTGTGCATGAAACACAAAAGGTTAGTATGCAGGTAGAGCAAGTGATCAGGAAGGCCAATGGAATCTTTGCCTTTATTGCAAAGGGAATGGAGTATAAAAGCACGGAGGTTTTGCTACAGTTATACAGGGTATTGGTGAGGCCACACCTGGAATACTGCGTGCAGTTTTGGTTTCCATATTGAAGAAGGGATATACTTGCTTTGGAGGCTGTTCAAAGAAGGTTCACTAGGTTGATTCCGGAGATGAGGGTGTTGACTTATGAGGAAAGATTGAGTAGGTTGGGCCTCTACTCATTGGAATTCAGAAGAATGAGAGGTGATCTTATCGAAACATATTAGATACTGAGGGGGCTCGACAGGGTGGATGCAGAGAGGATGTTTCCACTCTTAGGGGAGACTAGAGCTAGGGGGCATAATCTTAGAATAAGGGGCTGCCCATTTAAAACAGAGATGAGGAGAAATGTTTTCTCTGAGGGTTGTAAATCTGTGGAATTCGCTGCCTCAAAGAGCTGTGGAGGCTTGGTCATTGAATAAATTTAAGACAAATATAGACAGTTTATGAACTGATAATGGGTTATGGGGAGCGGGCAGGGAAGTGTACCTGAGTCCATGAGATCAGCTATGATTTTATTGAATGGCGGAGGAGGCTCGAGGGGCCGTATGGCTTACTCCTGCTCTTATTTCTTATGTTCTTATCTCCTCTCTCTCTATCCTACTCCCCTTCCCCCTCTTCTTTTCTTCTCCCCTCCATCTTCTCTCCTCTCTCTACTTCTCCATTTCCCCTCTTCTTCTTCTGCCCTCCTCTCTCCTTCCTTTGCCTCTCTCCCCTTCCCTCCCTCCTCCATCCTCACTCTCCTTCAATCTCGTCTCTAATTCCACTTCCCGCTCTCTCCTGCTCTGCTTGTTCTTTCCTCTCTCTCCTTCTCCCCTTTCCCCTCTCCCCTCCTTCTCCCCTTTCCCCTCCCCTTCGCTCTCTCCCTCTTCTCTCCTTTACCCCACCTCTCTCTTCCCCACCATCCCCCTCTCATTCGACCTGATATGCCCTTACTATACAGTATAAATACACACGAGGCCCATACTTGAGAGAAGGTCACTCTGTGACCAGTTACCTTTATTACCAAGACCTCAAGTAATGAAGGTGGATGGAGCTTTCCCTTTTATACCTGAAAGTCCAGGTTAGGAGTGTCTCCCACAAGTTCACCCCTTGTGGTCAATGTTTTCAAGGTGTACAACTTAGGTCAGCTTACACATGGGTTACAATGATAGTTGAATACATGACATCACCTCCCCGCCCCCCCCCCCCCACAAAGTCTTATTGGGATCACAGGTTAAGTCTCTCTGGTGGTTTACGCTCCTTTGTGGAGCGCCTGAGTTGGGGCTGCGGTTGTTGGGCACTAGCCTGAGTGTCTGCTGTTTGCGGTGCCTCAGGCCTGTCCGGACTGCCCACAGTGACTGGGCTCTCCTCCACTTGGTTCCAGTGTTCCGTCACCTGTGGTGGAGTAAACTCTACGTCGTGTTCTTCCTCTGTTTCTTCTATGGGGTTGCTGAACCTCCTTTTTAGTTTGATTCACGTGTTTGCGGCAGATTTGTCCGTTGGTAAGTTTAACTACCAAAACCCTATTCCCCTCTTTGGTAATCACAGTGCCTGCAAGCCATTTGGGCCCTGCAGCATAATTAAGGACAAAAACAGAGTCATTGACATCAATACTTCGTGCCCTCACATTCCTGTCATGGTAGTCACATTGTGACTGACGCCTGCTCTCAACAATTTCTTTCATAGTAGGGTGTATAAGGGATAACCTGGTTTTGAGCGTGCTTTTCATCAGCAGCTCTGCGGGTGGAACCCGTGAGCGAGTGTGGTCGGGATCTATTGGTCAACAGGAGGCATGATAGGCGGCTTTGTAGGGAACCTCCTTGGATTCTGAGCATCCCGTTTGATTAACTGCATTGTTGATTCTATTGTCTGCCATGAAGTCCTGGAATTCAGTGCCTGTGAAGCACGGGCCATTGTCATTGACCAAGACATCCGGTAGACCATGGGCAGCAAATGATGCCCGTAGACTTTCTACCGTGGCAGAGGATGTGCTTGAATTTAAAATGGCACACTCAATCCATTTGGAGTAGGCGTCTACTACAACCAAAAACATTTTTCCCATGAAAGGCCCTGCGTAGTCCACATGGATGCGTGACCATGGCTTGGCGGGCCAGGACCAAGGGCTAAGGGGGGCTTCCCTGCGTGCATTGCCCTGCTGAGCACAAGTGTTGCACTGCGAACACAAAGTTCCAGGTCTGCATCTATCCCTGGCCACCAAACGTGTGACCTGGCAATTGCCTTCATCAGACAATGCCCGGGTGCTCATTGTGAAGTTCTCTGATAAACACCTCTCTGCCCATCTGGGGCATGACGACTCGGTTTCCCCATAGTAGGCAACCGGCCTGAATCGAGAGTTCATCCTTGCGCCTATGAAATGGTTTAAATTCCTCTGGGCATGCCCCGTACTTGGCTGCCCAGTCCCTATTCAGGACACATTTCTTGATTAAAGACCGTAGTGGGTCTTTATTTGTCCAGACTTTAATCTGACAGGCTGTCACAGGTGAGCCTTCACTTTCGAAAGCTGCAACAGTCATGACCATCTCAGCATCATGCTCAGTTGTCCACTCAGTGGTGGCTAGTGGGAGCCTGCTGAGTGCATCGGCGCAGTTTTCAGTGTCCGGTCTGTGCCGAATTGTGTAGTCATAGGCGTCTAACGTGAGTGCCCACCTCTGTATGTGGGCCGATGCATTCGCATTTATGGCCTTGTCAGCCAAATGGGATGTTAGGGGTTTGTGATCCGTCTCCAGCTCAAATTTCCTGCCAAACAGGTACTGGTACATTTTTTTTTACTGCATATACACATGCTAGCGCTTCCTTTTCTACCATCCCGTAGCCCCTTTCTAACTGGGACAGACTTCTGGAGGCATAAGCTACCGGCTGTAACTGACCATTGGCATTCACATGTTGCAACACACACCCGACCCCATAGGACGATGCATCGCAAGTTAAAATAAGTTTCTTACATGGGTCATATAACGTTAACAGTTAATTGGAGCATAACAAATTGCGTGCTCTATCAAATGCCCGTTCGTGGCTGTCCCCCGAGACCCAATCCCGACCTTTGCGTAGGAGCATGTGTAGCAGCTCTAACAGCATGCTCCATTTGCGAAGAACTTTACCAAAATAGTTCAGGAGTCCCAGGAACGAACACAGCTCCGTCATGTTAAGGGATCTGGGTGCTCTTTGGATCACTTCCGTTTTGGATGCAGTAGGTCTGATCCCGTCTGCTGTTACTCTCCTCCCCAGGAATTCTACTTCTGGAGTTAAGGAGACTCACTTCGCCTTTTTCAGTCGCAGCCCTACCCGGTCCAGTCTGCGTAGCACCTCCTCCAGGTTGTGGAGGTGTTCTTCAGTATCACGACCCATGATGAGGATGTCGTCTTGAGAAACCACCATCCTTGGAATCAACTTGAGGAGGCTTTCCATATTTCGCTGAAAGATCGCAGCTGCCGAACGAATCCCGAACGGACATCTGTTATACTCAAACAACCCCTTGTGTGTCGTGATGGTGGTCAGCTTCTTCGAGTCACTCACCAGCTCCTGGGCCATGTCAGCTGAGGTCAGGTCCAATTTTGAAAAAAGTGCGATGCTATCAGGTGGCAAAATGAGGTCCTCCGCTCTCGGTAGCGGGTACTGGTCTTGGAGTGACACCCGATTGATGGTGGCCTTGTAATCGCCACAAATCCTGACCGACCCATCCGCCTTTGACTGGCAAGGTGAAGCCTTCCCTCAGCAGGCAGTCCAATTCGCATTCTATTTTTTCCCGCATCACGTACGGCACCACTCTGGCCTTGTCGTGTACTGGCCTGGTGTCCGGGTTTATGTGAATCACTACCTTAGCCCCCATGAAAGTGCCGATGCCGGGTTGAAATAATGAGTCAAATTTGTCCAGGACCTGTGAGCATGATACTCGCTCCACAGAAGAAATTGCATTGACATCGCCCCATTTCATGTTCATGACAGCAAACCAACTCCTCCCCAGTAGTGCGGGACCATCCCCCGGGACAATCCAGAGTGGCAACCTGTTCTCCGAATCTTTGTGGGTCATGACTACCGTGGTGCTGCCTAGCACCGGAATGATCTCCTTTGTATATGTCCGTAGCTTTGCGTCAATCGGCAATAATTTTGGCCTCCTGGCCTTGGACACCCGCAACCTTTTGAAATGTTTGATACTCATCAGGGACTGGCTGGCCCCCGTGTCTAGCTCCATCAATACTGGGATGCCATTGAGGAGCACTTTCATCATTATCGGTGGCGTCCTGGTATCGGAATTGTATATGTGCTCCACCTGAACTCGCTGAACTTCAGCTTCCAGCAATTTTCCCCCAGTATTCATTTGGTTTCATAGGGCTTACATTGGGCCCATCCTCCTCGAACATCAAACTGGCTGCAGGCTTCCTGCACATACGCGCCAAGTGACCACTGACGTTGCAGTTTCTGCAGATATATTGCTGATACCTGCAAGCTCTGGCTGTGTGATGGCCTCGTTGTTGGAAACAAAAGGTCCATTACTGGTTGATCGTCTCTGACTGTCTCTGTAACTTTCCTTAAGTGCACCATTAACAGGTGTCGATGAACCCATTACTGGCTGCATTGTCCATTGCGATGGCCTGAATCGCCGTTCAGCTAGCCATTGTCTCTGTTGAATTCCCCGTTTGGGTTCAACTACATGCTGGGGCATGTCCGATTGCCCTTGTCTGCCTAGAGAACTGTGTGCCGTATTAACAATGTTGACTCCCTGGTCGTTTGCCACATTTGAGCCAATAATTTTGTCATACATCATTCTGGTCTCTTCCTCCCCTGAGATAAATGTCTGGGCTATCAGAGCCGCCGCTTCCAAGGTCAAGTCTTTGGTCTCAATCAGTTTCCTGAAAACCCCAGCGTGCCTGATGCCCTCAATAAAAAAATCTCGCAGCATCCCTGCTCTGCATACATTTGGGAACTTAAATCGGCTCGCCAGTCACCGGAGATCTGCCACGAAGTCTGGAACGCTTTGCCCTTCTCGCCGCAGGTGCGTGTAAAACCGCTGTTTCGCCATGTGCATGCTGCTCGCTGGTTTAAGGTGTTCCCCGATCAACTTACTGAGCTCTTCAAATGTCTTGTCCGCCAGCTTCTCTGGCACTAGAAGGTCCTTCATCAGGGAGTATGTTCTGGATCCACAAACCATCAGGAGATGAGCCCTGCGTTTGTCGGCCGAATCCTGTCCCAACCATTGTTTAGTGACAAAACTTTGCTGTAGTCTCTCAATAAAGTCATCCCAATCATCACCAACACAGTACCTCTCTTCTGTGCTGCTAGTGGCCATGCTCGCGTGGTTTAAATCCCAGTTTCTCGTCACCAATGATATGTCCTTACTATACAGTATAAATGTACACAAGGCCCATACTTGAGAGAAGGTCACTCTGTGACCAGTTACCTTTTATTACCAAGACCTCAAGTGATGGGTGGAGCTTCCCCTTTTATACCTGAAAGTCCAGGTTAGGAGTGTCTCCCACCAGTTCACCCCATTGTGGTCAATGTACTCAAGGTGTACAACTTAGGTCAGCTTGTACATGGGTTAAATGATAGTTGAATACATGACACTACCCTCCACCTCTCTCCTTCCCTTCGCCCCCTCACTTACTTGCCAGCTTCATTATACCTCTTGCGCTGCGTGATCAAGGTCCCCATAATTGATAGTGGAATTGTAATGTTCCCATTAAAGAATTTCCCTTTTAAGGGTGCCGGAAGTGGTGCCTGCAATGACACCAATGTGTTTTGCAGGAGTACATTTCCCTTTTAAGGATGCCAGAAAGGGCACTGCTGCAGGGAGAAACGTCACACCAGTTACCTGTGGAATGCATTTCCTTTTTAAGGATGGCAGCGTGGGGCCCACAGAAGCAACAGTGTTCTTTATGAAGAATACGTGTACCGAATGTGCAGTGTGTACAGGTCCCTGTAGAGGACAAGCAATTCACAACAAGTCAAAATAATGGTTAGTGTGCTTAAGATTAATGTTTGGTTGGTTTGAGTGTTTAAGAGCAGTGTTTGGTTGGTAATAAATTAAGCGAATTATCAATCATATTACTGTCTCTACTTGTGCAAATGTGTTTAAAGGATAAAGAAGGAATTATCCAACAGTTGTAATGTAGGGAAAAACTGCAGCCAAATTGTGCACAGCAAGCTCCCACAAACAGTAACATGATCATTGACTAGATAATCTATGTGTTTTTATGATGTTGGTTGAGGAATAAATATTGGGCCCAGGACGCCAGGAAATTGTGTTAGGGAAATTGATGGGACTGAAGGCTGATAAATCCCCAGGGCCTGATAGATTGCATCCCAAAGTACTTAAGGAAGTGACCCTAGAAATAGTGGATGCATTGGTGATCATTTTCCACCAGTCTGTCGACTCTGGATCAGTTGCTATGGACTGGAGGGTAGCAAATGTAACACCACTTTTTAAAAAAGGAGAGAGAAAACGGGAAATTATAGACTGGTTAGCCTGACATCAGTAGTGGGGAAAATGTTGGAATCAATTATTAAAGATGAAATAGCAGCACGTTTGGAAAACAGTGACAGGATCGGTCCAGTCAGCATGGATTTATGACAGGGAAATCATGCTTGACCAATCTTCTAGAATTTTTTGAGGATGTAACTAGTAGAGTGGACAAGGGAGAACCAGTGGATGTGGTGTATTTGGACTTTCAAGCGTCATATGACAAGGTCCCACACACTAGATTGGTGTGCGAAAGTAAAGCACATGGTATTGGGGGTAATGTATTGACGTGGATAGAAATGGTTGGCAGACAGGAAGCAGAGAGTCGGGATAAACGGGTCCTTTTCAGAATCGTGGGCTGCCGCAAGGCTTAGTGCTGGAACCCCAGCTATTTACATTATACATCAATGATTTAGATGAAGGAATTGAAGATATCTCTAAGTTTGCAAAAGACACTAAGCTGGATGATGATGTGAGCTGTGAGAAGCATACTAAGAGGCTGCAGGGTGATTGGATAGGTTAGTTGAGTGGGCAAATGCATGGCAGATGTGGATAAATGTGAGGTTATCCACTTCAGTGGCAAAAACATGAAGGCAGAATATTATCTGAATGGCGTCAGATTAGGAAAACGGGAGGTGCAACGAGACCTGGGTGTCATGGTACATCAGTCATTGAAGGTTGGCATGCAGGTGCAGCAGGTGGTGAAGAAGGCAAATGGCATGTTGGCCTTCATAACTAGAGGATTTGAGTATAGGAGTAGGGAGGGCTTGCTGCAGCCTTGGTGAGGCCTCACCTGGAATATTGTGTTCAGTTTTGGTTTCCAAATCTGAGGAAGGACATTCTTGCTATTGAGGGAGTGCAGCAAAGGGTCACCAGACTGATTCCTGGGATGGCAGGACTGACATATGAGGAGAGACTGGATCGACCTGGCCTGTATTCACTGGAGTTTAGAAGAATGAGAGGGGATCTCATAGAAACATATAAAATTCTGACGAGACTGGACAGGTTAGATGCAGGAAGAATGTTCCCAATGTTGGGGGGAGTCCAGAACCAGGGGACACAGTCTAAGGATAAGGGGTAGGCCATTTAGGACCGAGATGAGGAGAAACATCTTCAATCAGAGAGTTGTTAACCTGTGGAATTCTCTTCCACAGAGTGTTGTTTATGCCAGTTCGTTAGGTATATTCAAGAGGGAGTTGGATATTGCCCTTATGGCTGAAGGGATCAAGGGATCAAGGGATATTGAGAGAAAGCAGGAAAGGGATACTGAGGTGAATGATCAACCATGATCTTTTTGAATGGTGGTGCAGGCTCAAAGGGCAGAATTGCCTGCTCCTGCACCTATTTTCTATGTTTCCATGTTTCTGTGTAACAGGCCTCATATGTGTTAGTCTGGAATTGACTGTTACTCCTCTTGAGCTGCAGCATTCAGGATGAATTGTGAACAACAAATATTTCTGACACCAGTATCT
>NW_027252529.1:0-24312 GCF_044704955.1 Pristiophorus japonicus | reverse complement strand
ATTCAGCCCCTTGAGCCTATTACACAGGAACAGGAAGAGGCCCATTCAGCACCTCGAGCCTGTTGTAGAGGAACAGGAGGAGGCCATTCAGCCCCTCGAGCCTGTTGCACAAGAACAGGAGGAGGCCATTCAGCCGCTCGAACCTATTACACAGGAACAGGAGGAGGCCCATTCACCCCTCGAGCCTGTTGTAGAGGAACAGGAGGAGGCTATTCAGCCCCTCGAGCCTGTTGCAGAAGAACAGCAGGCGGCCATTCATCCCCTCGAGTCTATTACACAGGAACAGGAGAAGGCCCATTCAGCCCCTCGAGCCTGTTGCACAGGAATAGGAGGAGGCCATTCAGCTCCTCGAGCCTATTACACAGGAACAGGAGGAGGCCCATTCAGCCCCTCGAGCATGTTGTAGAGGAACAGGAGGAGGCCATTCAGCCCCTCAAGCCTGTTGTACAGGAACAGGAGGAGGCCATTCAGCCCCTCGAGCCTATTACACAGGAACAGGAGGAGGCCATTCAGCCCCTCGAGCCTGTTGTAGAGGAACAGGAGGAGTCCATTCAGCCCCTCGAGCCTATTACAGAGGAACAGGAGGAGGCCCATTCAGCCCCTCGAGCCTATTGCACAGGAACAGGAGGAGGCCGTTCAGCCCCTCGAGCCTATTACACAGGAACAGGAGGAGGCCATTCAGACCCTCGAGCCTGTTGTAGAGGAACAGGAGGAGGCCATTCAGCCCCTCGAGCCTGTTGCACAGGAACAGGAGGCGGCCATTCAGCCCCTCGAGCCTATTACACAGTAACAGCAGGAGGCCCATTCAGCACCTCGAGCCTGTTGTAGAGGAACAGGAGGAGGCCATTCAGCCCCTCGAGCCTGTTGCACAGGAACAGGAGGCGGCCATTCAGCCCCTCGAGCCTATTACACAGGAAAAGGAGGAGACCCATTCAGCCCCTCGAGCCTGTTGTAGAGGAACAGGAGGAGGCCATTCAGCCCCTCGAGCCTGTTGCACAGGAACAGGGGGCGGCCATTCAGCCCCTCGAGCTTATTACACAGGAACAGGAGGAGGCCCATTCAGCCCCTCGAGCCTGTTGTAGAGGAACAGGAGGAGGCCATTCAGCCCCTCGAGCCTGTTGCACAGGAACAGGAGGAGGCCATTCAGCCCCTCGAGCCTATTACACAGGAACAAGAGGAAGCCCATTCAGCCCCTCGAGCCTGTTGTAGAGGAACAGGAGGAGGCCATTCAGCCCCTCGAGCCTGTTGCACAAGAACAGGAGGAGGCCATTCAGCCCCTCGAGCCTATTACACAGGAACAGGAGGAGGCCCATTCAGCCCCTCGAGCCTGTTGTAGAGGAACAGGAGGAGGCCATTCAGCCCCTCGAACCTGTTGCACAAGAACAGAAGGCGGCCATTCAGCCCCTCGAGCCTATTACACAGGAACAGGAGGAGGCCCATTCAGGCCCTCGAGCCTGTTGTGGAGGAACAGGAGGAGGCCATTCAGCCCCTCGAGCCTGTTGCACAGGAACAGGAGGCGGCCATTCAGCCCCTCGAGCCTATTACACAGGAACATGAGGAGGCCCATTCAGCCCCTCGAGCCTGTTGTAGAGGAACAGGAGGAGGCCATTCAGCCCCTCGAGCCTGTTGCAGAGGAACAGGAGGCGGCCATTCAGCCCCTCGAGCCCATTACACAGGAACATGAGGAGGCCCATTCAGCCCCTCGAGCCTGTTGTAGAGGAACAGGAGGAGGCCATTCAGCCCCTCGAGCCTGTTGCACAGGAACAGGAGGAGGCCATTCAGCCCCTCGAGCCTGTTGCACAGGAACAGGAGGAGGCCATTCAGCCCCTCGAGCCTATTACACAGGAACAGGAGGAGGCCCATTCAACCCCTCGAGCCTGTTGTAGAGGAACAGGAGGAGGCCATTCAGCCCCTCAAGCCTGTTGCACAAGAACAGGAGGCGGCCATTCAGCTCCTCGAGCCTATTACACAGGAACAGGAGGAGGCCAATCAGCCGCTCGAGCCTGTTGTCGAGGAACAGGAGGAGGCCATTCAGCCCCTCGAGCCTGTTGCACAGGAACAGGAGGCGGCCATTCAGCCCCTCGAGCCTATTACACAGGAACAGGAGGAGGCCCATTCAGCCCCTCGAGCCTGTTGTAGAGGAACAGGAGGAGGCCATTCAGCCCCTCGAGCCTGTTGCACAGGAAGAGGAGGAGGCCATTCAGCCCCTTGAGCCTATTACACAGGAACAGGAAGAGGCCCATTCAGCCCCTCGAGCCTGTTGTAGAGGAACAGGAGGAGGCCATTCAGCCCCTCGAGCCTGTTGCACAAGAACAGGAGGCGGCCATTCAGCCCCTCGAGCCTATTACACAGGAACAGGAGGAAGCCCATTCAGCCCCTCGAGCCTGTTGTAGAGGAACAGGAGGAGGCCATTCAGCCCCTCGAGCCTGTTGCACAGGAACAGGAGGCGGCCATTCAGCCCCTCGAGCCTGTTGCACAAGAACAGGAGGCGGCCATTCAGCCCCTCGAGCCTATTACACAGGAACAGGAGGAGGCCCATTCAGCCCCTCGAGCCTGTTGTAGAGGAACAGGAGGAGGCCATTCAGACCCTCGAGCCTGTTGCACAGGAACAGGAGGCGGCCATTCAGCCCCTCGAGCCTATTACACAGGAACATGAGGAGGCCCATTCAGCCCCTCGAGCCTGTTGTAGAGGAACAGGAGGAGGCCATTCAGCCCCTCGAGCCTGTTGCACAGGAACAGGAGGAGGCCATTCAGCCCCTCGAGCCTATTACACAGGAACAGGAGGAGGCCCATTCAGCCCCTCGAGTCTGTTGTAGAGGAACAGGAGGAGGACATTCAGCCCCTCAAGCCTGTTGCACAAGAACAGGAGGCGGCCATTCAGCCCCTCGAGCCTGTTGTAGAGGAACAGGAGGAGGCCATTCAGCCCCTCGAGCCTGTTGCACAGGAAGAGGAGGAGGCCATTCAGCCCCTTGAGCCTATTACACAGGAACAGGAAGAGGCCCATTCAGCCCCTCGAGCCTGTTGCAGAGGAACAGGAGGAGGCCATTCAGCCCCTCGAGCCTGTTGCACAAGAACAGGAGGCGGCCATTCATCCCCTCGAGTCTATTACACAGGAACAGGAGGAGGCCCATTCAGCCCCTCGAGCCTTTTGCACAGGAATAGGAGGAGGCCATTCAGCCCCTCGAGCCTATTACAGAGGAACAGGAGGAGGCACATTCAGCCCCTCGAGCCTATTGCACAGGAACAGGAGGAAGCCGTTCAGCCCCATCGAGCCTATTACACAGGAACAGGAGGAGGCCATTCAGCCCCTCGAGCCTGTTGTAGAGGAACAGGAGGAGGCCATTCAGCCCCTCGAGCCTGTTGCACAGGAACAGGAGGCGGCCATTCAGCCCCTCGAGCCTATTACACAGTAACAGCAGGAGGCCCATTCAGCACCTCGAGCCTGTTGTAGAGGAACAGGAGGAGGCCATTCAGCCCCTCGGGCCTGTTGCACAGGAACAGGAGGCGGCCATTCAGCCCCTCGAGCCTATTACGCAGGAACAGGAGGAGACCCATTCAGCCCCTCGTGCCTGTTGTAGAGGAACAGGAGGAGGCCATTCAGCCCCTCGAGCCTGTTGCACAGGAACAGGGGGCGGCCATTCAGCCCCTCGAGCCTATTACACAGGAACAGGAGGAGGCCCATTCAGCCCCTCGAGCCTGTTGTAGAGGAACAGGAGGAGGCCATTCAGCCCCTCGAGCCTATTACGCAGGAACAGGAGGAAGCCCATTCAGCCCCTCGAGCCTGTTGTAGAGGAACAGGAGGAGGCCATTCAGCCCCTCGAGCCTGTTGCACAGGAACAGGAGGAGGCCATTCAGCCCCTCGAGCCTATTACACAGGAGCAGGAGGAGGCCCATTCAGTCCCTCGAGCCTGTTGTAGAGGAACAGGAGGAGGCCATTCAGCCCCTCGAGCCTGTTGCACAAGAACAGGAGGCGGCCATTCAGCCCCTCGAGCCTATTACACAGGAACAGGAGGAGGCACATTCAGCCCCTCGAGCCTGTTGTAGAGGAACAGGAGGAGGCCATTCAGACCCTCGAGCCTGTTGCACAGGAACAGGAGGCGGCCATTCAGCCCCTCGAGCCTATTACACAGGAACATGAGGAGGCCCATTCAGCCCCTCGAGCCTGTTGTAGAGGAACAGGAGGAGGCCATTCAGCCCCTCAAGCCTGTTGCACAGGAACAGGAGGAGGCCATTCAGCCCCTCGAGCCTATTACACAGGAACAGGAGGAGGCCCATTCAGCCCCTCGAGCCTGTTGTAGAGGAACAGGAGGAGGCCATTCAGCCCCTCAAGCCTGTTGCACAAGAACAGGAGGCGACCATTCAGCTCCTCGAGCCTATTACACAGGAACAGGAGGAGGCCTATTCAGCCCCTCGAGCCTGTTGTAGAGGAACAGGAGGAGGCCATTCAGCCCCTCGAGCCTATTGCACAGGAACAGGAGGTGGCCCATTCAGCCCCTTGAGCCTGTTGTAGAGGAACAGGAGGAGGCCATTCAGCCCCTCGAGCCTGTTGCACAGGAAGAGGAGGAGGCCATTCAGCCCCTTGAGCCTATTACACAGGAACAGGAAGAGGCCCATTCAGCCCCTCGAGCCTGTTGTAGAGGAACAGGAGGAAGCCATTCAGCCCCTCGAGCCTGTTGCACAAGAACAGGAGGCGGCCATTCATCCCCTCGAGTCTATTACACAGGAACAGGAGGAGGCCCATTCAGCCCCTCGAGCCTGTTGCACAGGAATAGGAGGAGGCCATTCAGCCCCTCGAGCCTGTTGTAGAGGAACAGGAGGAGGCCATTCAGCCCCTCGAGCCTGTTGTACAGGAACAGGAGGAGGCCATTCAGCCCCTCGAGCCTATTACACAGGAACAGGAGGATGCCATTCAGCCCCTCGAGCCTGTTGTAGAGGAACAGGAGGAGGCCATTCAGCCCCTCGAGCCTATTACACAGGAACAGGAGGATGCCATTCAGCCCCTCGAGCCTGTTGTAGAGGAACAGGAGGAGGCCATTCAGCCCCTCGAGCCTATTACAGAGGAACAGGAGGAGGCACATTCAGCCCCTCGAGCCTATTGCACAGGAATAGGAGGAGGCCGTTCAGCCCCTCGAGCCTATTACACAGGAACAGGAGGAGGCCATTCAGCCCCTCGAGCCTGTTGTAGAGGAACAGGAGGAGGCCATTCAGCCCCTCGAGCCTGTTGCACAGGAACAGGAGGCGGCCATTCAGCCCCTCGAGCCTATTACACAGTAACAGCAGGAGGCCCATTCAGCACCTCGAGCCTGTTGTAGAGGAACAAGAGGAGGCCATTCAGCCCCTCGAGCCTGTTGCACAGGAACAGGAGGCGGCCATTCAGCCCCTCGAGCCTATTACACAGGAACAGGAGGAGACCCATTCAGCCCCTCGAGCCTGTTGTAGAGGAACAGGAGGAGGCCATTCAGCCCCTCGAGCCTGTTGCACAGGAACAGGGGGCGGCCATTCAGCCCCTCGAGCCTATTACACAGGAACAGGAGGAGGCCCATTCAGCCCCTCGAGCCTGTTGTAGAGGAACAGGAGGAGGCCATTCAGCCCCTCGAGCCTGTTGCACAGGAACAGGAGGAGGCCATTCAGCCCCTCGAGCCTATTACACAGGAACAGGAGGAAGCCCATTCAGCCCCTCGAGCCTGTTGTAGAGGAACAGGAGGAGGCCATTCAGCCCCTCGAGCCTATTACAGAGGAACAGGAGGAGGCACATTCAGCCCCTCGAGCCTGTTGCACAGGAACAGGAGGAGGCCATTCAGCCCCTCGAGCCTATTACACAGGAACAGGAGGAGGCCATTCAGCCCCTCGAGCCTGTTGCACAGGAACAGGAGGCGGCCATTCAGCCCCTCGAGCCTATTACACAGTAACAGCAGGAGGCCCATTCAGCACCTCGAGCCTGTTGTAGAGGAACAGGAGGAGGCCATTCAGCCCCTCGAGCCTGTTGCACAGGAACAGGAGGCGGCCATTCAGCCCCTCGAGCCTATTACGCAGGAACAGGAGGAGACCCATTCAGCCCCTCGTGCCTGTTGTAGAGGAACAGGAGGAGGCCATTCAGCCCCTCGAGCCTGTTGCACAGGAACAGGGGGCGGCCATTCAGCCCCTCGAGCCTATTACACAGGAACAGGAGGAGGCCCATTCAGCCCCTCGAGCCTGTTGTAGAGGAACAGGAGGAGGCCATTCAGCCCCTCGAGCCTGTTGCACAGGAACAGGAGGAGGCCATTCAGCCCCTCGAGCCTATTACACAGGAACAGGAGGAAGCCCATTCAGCCCCTCGAGCCTGTTGTAGAGGAACAGGAGGAGGCCATTCAGCCCCTCGAGCCTGTTGCACAGGAACAGGAGGAGGCCATTCAGACCCTCGAGCCTATTACACAGGAACAGGAGGAGGCCCATTCAGCCCCTCCAGCCTGTTGTAGAGGAACAGGAGGAGGCCATTCAGCCCCTCGAGCCTGTTGCACAGGAACAGGAGGCGGCCATTCAGCCCCTCGAGCCTATTACACAGGAACATGAGGAGGCCCATTCAGCCCCTCGAGCCTGTTGTAGAGGAACAGGAGGAGGCCATTCAGCCCCTCGAGCCTGTTGCACAGGAACAGGGGGCGGCCATTCAGCCCCTCGAGCCTGTTGCACAGGAACAGGAGGAGGCCATTCAGCCCCTCGAGCCTATTACACAGGAACAGGAGGAGGCCCATTCAACCCCTCGAGCCTGTTGTAGAGGAACAGGAGGAGGCCATTCAGCCCCTCAAGCCTGTTGCACAAGAACAGGAGGCGGCCATTCAGCTCCTCGAGCCTATTACACAGGAACAGGAGGAGGCCAATCAGCCGCTCGAGCCTGTTGTAGAGGAACAGGAGGAGGCCATTCAGCCCCTCGAGCCTATTACGCAGGAACAGGAGGAAGCCCATTCAGCCCCTCGAGCCTGTTGTAGAGGAACAGGAGGAGGCCATTCAGCCCCTCGAGCCTGTTGCACAGGAACAGGAGGAGGCCATTCAGCCCCTCGAGCCTATTGCACAGGAGCAGGAGGAGGCCCATTCAGCCCCTCGAGCCTGTTGTAGAGGAACAGGAGGAGGCCATTCAGCCCCTCGAGCCTGTTGCACAGGAACAGGAGGCGGCCATTCAGCCCCTCGAGCCGATTACACAGGAACAGGAGGAGGCCCATTCAGCCCCTCGAGCCTGTTGTAGAGGAACAGGAGGAGGCCATTCAGCCCCTCGAGCCTGTTGCACAGGAAGAGGAGGAGGCCATTCAGCCCCTTGAGCCTATTACACAGGAAGAGGAAGAGGCCCATTCAGCCCCTCGAGCCTGTTGTAGAGGAACAGGAGGAGGCCATTGAGCCCCTCGAGCCTGTTGCACAAGAACAGGAGGCGGCCATTCAGCCCCTCGAGCCTATTACACAGGAACAGGAGGAGGCCCATTCAGCCCCTCGAGCCTGTTGTAGAGGAACAGGAGGAGGCCATTCAGCCCCTCGAGCCTGTTGCACAGGAACAGGAGGCGGCCATTCAGCCCCTCGAGCCTATTACACAGGAACAGGAGGATACCCATTCAGCCCCTCGAGCCTGTTGTAGAGGAACAGGAGGAGGCCATTCAGCCCCTCGAGCCTGTTGCACAGGAACAGGGGGCGGCCATTCAGCCCCTCGAGCCTATTACACAGGAACAGGAGGAGGCCCATTCAGCCCCTCGAGCCTGTTGTAGAGGAACAGGAGTAGGCCATTCAGTCCCTCGAGCCTGTTGCACAGGAACAGGAGGAGGCCATTCAGCCCCTCGAGCCTATTACACAGGAACAGGAGGAAGCCCATTCAGCCCCTCGAGCCTGTTGTAGAGGAACAGGAGGAGGCCATTCAGCCCCTCGAGCCTGTTGCACAGGAACATGAGGAGGCCATTCAGCCCCTCGAGCCTATTACACAGGAACAGGAGGAGGCCCATTCAGCCCCTCGAGCCTGTTGTAGAGGAACAGGAGGAGGCCATTCAGCCCCTCGAGCCTGTTGCACAAGAACAGGAGGCGGCCATTCAGCCCCTCGAGCCTATTACACAGGAACAGGAGGAGGCCCATTCAGCCCCTCGAGCCTGTTGTAGAGGAACAGGAGCAGGCCATTCAGCTCCTCGAGCCTGTTGCACAGGAACAGGAGGCGGCCATTCAGCCCCTCGAGCCTATTACACAGGAACAGGAGGAGGCCCATTCAGCCCCTCGAGCCTGTTGTAGAGGAACAGGAGGAGGCCATTCAGCCCCTCAAGCCTGTTGCACAAGAACAGGAGGCGGCCATTCAGCTCCTCGAGCCTATTACACAGGAACAGGAGGAGGCCTATTCAGCCCCTCGAGCCTGTTGTAGAGGAACAGGAGGAGGCCATTCAGCCCCTCGAGCCTGTTGCACAGGAAGAGGAGGAGGCCATTCAGCCCCTTGAGCCTATTACACAGGAACAGGAAGAGGCCCATTCAGCACCTCGAGCCTGTTGTAGAGGAACAGGAGGAGGCCATTCAGCCCCTCGAGCCTGTTGCACAAGAACAGGAGGAGGCCATTCAGCCGCTCGAGCCTATTACACAGGAACAGGAGGAGGCCCATTCACCCCTCGAGCCTGTTGTAGAGGAACAGGAGGAGGCTATTCAGCCCCTCGAGCCTGTTGCAGAAGAACAGCAGGCGGCCATTCATCCCCTCGAGTCTATTACACAGGAACAGGAGAAGGCCCATTCAGCCCCTCGAGCCTGTTGCACAGGAATAGGAGGAGGCCATTCAGCTCCTCGAGCCTATTACACAGGAACAGGAGGAGGCCCATTCAGCCCCTCGAGCCTGTTGTAGAGGAACAGGAGGAGGCCATTCAGCCCCTCGAGCCTGTTGTACAGGAACAGGAGGAGGCCATTCAGCCCCTCGAGCCTATTACACAGGAACAGGAGGAGGCCATTCAGCCCCTCGAGCCTGTTGTAGAGGAACAGGAGGAGTCCATTCAGCCCCTCGAGCCTATTACAGAGGAACAGGAGGAGGCCCATTCAGCCCCTCGAGCCTATTGCACAGGAACAGGAGGAGGCCGTTCAGCCCCTCGAGCCTATTACACAGGAACAGGAGGAGGCCATTCAGACCCTCGAGCCTGTTGTAGAGGAACAGGAGGAGGCCATTCAGCCACTCGAGCCTGTTGCACAGGAACAGGAGGCGGCCATTCAGCCCCTCGAGCCTATTACACAGTAAGAGCAGGAGGCCCATTCAGCACCTCGAGCCTGTTGTAGAGGAACAGGAGGAGGCGATTCAGCCCCTCGAGCCTGTTGCACAGGAACAGGAGGCGGCCATTCAGCCCCTCGAGCCTATTACACAGGAAAAGGAGGAGACCCATTCAGCCCCTCGAGCCTGTTGTAGAGGAACAGGAGGAGGCCATTCAGCCCCTCGAGCCTGTTGCACAGGAACAGGGGGCGGCCATTCAGCCCCTCGAGCCTATTACACAGGAACAGGAGGAGGCCCATTCAGCCCCTCGAGCCTGTTGTAGAGGAACAGGAGGAGGCCATTCAGCCCCTCGAGCCTGTTGCACAGGAACAGGAGGAGGCCATTCAGCCCCTCGAGCCTATTACACAGGAACAAGAGGAAGCCCATTCAGCCCCTCGAGCCTGTTGTAGTGGAACAGGAGGAGGCCATTCAGCCCCTCGAGCCTGTTGCACAAGAACAGGAGGAGGCCATTCAGCCCCTCGAGCCTATTACACAGGAACAGGAGGAGGCCCATTCAGCCCCTCGAGCCTGTTGTAGAGGAACAGGAGGAGGCCATTCAGCCCCTCGAACCTGTTGCACAAGAACAGAAGGCGGCCATTCAGGCCCTCGAGCCTATTACACAGGAACAGGAGGAGGCCCATTCAGGCCCTCGAGCCTGTTGTGGAGGAACAGGAGGAGGCCATTCAGCCCCTCGAGCCTGTTGCACAGGAACAGGAGGCGGCCATTCAGCCCCTCGAGCCTATTACACAGGAACATGAGGAGGCCCACTCAGCCCCTCGAGCCTGTTGTAGAGGAACAGGAGGAGGCCATTCAGCCCCTCGAGCCTGTTGCAGAGGAACAGGAGGCGGCCATTCAGCCCCTCGAGCCCATTACACAGGAACATGAGGAGGCCCATTCAGCCCCTCGAGCCTGTTGTAGAGGAACAGGAGGAGGCCATTCAGCCCCTCGAGCCTGTTGCACAGGAACAGGAGGAGGCCATTCAGCCCCTCGAGCCTATTACACAGGAACAGGAGGAGGCCCATTCAACCCCTCGAGCCTGTTGTAGAGGAACAGGAGGAGGCCATTCAGCCCCTCAAGCCTGTTGCACAGGAACAGGAGGCGGCCATTCAGCCCCTCGAGCCTATTACACAGGAACAGGAGGAGGCCCATTCAGCCCCTCGAGCCTGTTGTAGAGGAACAGGAGGAGGCCATTCAGCCCCTCGAGCCTGTTGCACAGGAAGAGGAGGAGGCCATTCAGCCCCTTGAGCCTATTACACAGGAACAGGAGGAAGCCCATTCAGCCCCTCGAGCCTGTTGTAGAGGAACAGGAGGAGGCCATTCAGCCCCTCGAGCCTGTTGCACAGGAACAGGAGGCGGCCATTCAGCCCCTCGAGCCTATTACACAGGAACAGGAGGAGGCCCATTCAGCCCCTCGAGCCTGTTGTAGAGGAACAGGAGGAGGCCATTCAGCCCCTCGAGCCTGTTGCACAGGAAGAGGAGGAGGCCATTCAGCCCCTTGAGCCTATTACACAGGAACAGGAAGAGGCCCATTCAGCCCCTCGAGCCTGTTGTAGAGGAACAGGAGGAGGCCATTCAGCCCCTCGAGCCTGTTGCACAAGAACAGGAGGCGGCCATTCAGCCCCTCGAGCCTATTACACAGGAACAGGAGGAAGCCCATTCAGCCCCTCGAGCCTGTTGTAGAGGAACAGGAGGAGGCCATTCAGCCCCTCGAGCCTGTTGCACAGGAACAGGAGGCGGCCATCCAGCCCCTCGAGCCTGTTGCACAAGAACAGGAGGCGGCCATTCAGCCCCTCGAGCCTATTACACAGGAACAGGAGGAGGCCCATTCAGCCCCTCGAGCCTGTTGTAGAGGAACAGGAGGAGGCCATTCAGACCCTCGAGCCTGTTGCACAGGAACAGGAGGCGGCCATTCAGCCCCTCGAGCCTATTACACAGGAACATGAGGAGGCCCATTCAGCCCCTCGAGCCTGTTGTAGAGGAACAGGAGGAGGCCATTCAGCCCCTCGAGCCTGTTGCACAGGAACAGGAGGAGGCTATTCAGCCCCTCGAGCCTATTACACAGGAACAGGAGGAGGCCCATTCAGCCCCTCGAGTCTGTTGTAGAGGAACAGGAGGAGGACATTCAGCCCCTCAAGCCTGTTGCACAAGAACAGGAGGCGGCCATTCAGCTCCTCGAGCCTATTACACAGGAACAGGAGGAGGCCCATTCAGCCCCTCGAGCCTGTTGTAGAGGAACAGGAGGAGGCCATTCAGCCCCTCGAGCCTGTTGCACAAGAACAGGAGGCGGCCATTCAGCCCCTCGAGCCTATTACACAGGAACAGGAGGAGGCCCATTCAGCCCCTCGAGCCTGTTGTAGAGGAACAGGAGCAGGCCATTCAGCCCCTCGAGCCTGTTGCACAGGAACAGGAGGCGGCCATTCAGCCCCTCGAGCCTATTACACAGGAACAGGAGGAGGCCCATTCAGCCCCTCGAGCCTGTTGTAGAGGAACAGGAGGAGGCCATTCAGCCCCTCAAGCCTGTTGCACAAGAACAGGAGGCGGCCATTCAGCTCCTCGAGCCTATTACACAGGAACAGGAGGAGGCCTATTCAGCCCCTCGAGCCTGTTGTAGAGGAACAGGAGGAGGCCATTCAGCCCCTCGAGCCTGTTGCACAGGAAGAGGAGGAGGCCATTCAGCCCCTTGAGCCTATTACACAGGAACAGGAAGAGGCCCATTCAGCACCTCGAGCCTGTTGTAGAGGAACAGGAGGAGGCCATTCAGCCCTTCGAGCCTGTTGCACAAGAACAGGAGGAGGCCATTCAGCCGCTCGAGCCTATTACACAGGAACAGGAGGAGGCCCATTCACCCCTCGAGCCTGTTGTAGAGGAACAGGAGGAGGCTATTCAGCCCCTCGAGCCTGTTGCAGAAGAACAGCAGGCGGCCATTCATCCCCTCGAGTCTATTACACAGGAACAGGAGAAGGCCCATTCAGCCCCTCGAGCCTGTTGCACAGGAATAGGAGGAGGCCATTCAGCTCCTCGAGCCTATTACACAGGAACAGGAGGAGGCCCATTCAGCCCCTCGAGTCTGTTGTAGAGGAACAGGAGGAGGCCATTCAGCCCCTCGAGCCTGTTGCACAGGAACAGGAGGCGGCCATTCAGCCCCTCGAGCCTATTGCACAGGAACAGGAGGTGGCCCATTCAGCCCCTCGAGCCTGTTGTAGAGGAAGAGGAGGAGGCCATTCAGCCCCTCGAGCCTGTTGCACAGGAAGAGGAGGAGGCCATTCAGCCCCTTGAGCCTATTACACAGGAACAGGAAGAGGCCCATTCAGCCCCTCGAGCCTGTTGCAGAGGAACAGGAGGAGGCCATTCAGCCCCTCGAGCCTGTTGCACAAGAACAGGAGGCGGCCATTCATCCCCTCGAGTCTATTACACAGGAACAGGAGGAGGCCCATTCAGCCCCTCGAGCCTTTTGCACAGGAATAGGAGGAGGCCATTCAGCCCCTCGAGCCTATTACAGAGGAACAGGAGGAGGCACATTCAGCCCCTCGAGCCTATTGCACAGGAACAGGAGGAGGCCGTTCAGCCCCATCGAGCCTATTACACAGGAACAGGAGGAGGCCATTCAGCCCCTCGAGCCTGTTGTAGAGGAACAGGAGGAGGCCATTCAGCCCCTCGAGCCTGTTGCACAGGAACAGGAGGCGGCCATTCAGCCCCTCGAGCCTATTACACAGTAACAGCAGGAGGCCCATTCAGCACCTCGAGCCTGTTGTAGAGGAACAGGAGGAGGCCATTCAGCCCCTCGAGCCTGTTGCACAGGAACAGGAGGCGGCCATTCAGCCCCTCGAGCCTATTACGCAGGAACAGGAGGAGACCCATTCAGCCCCTCGTGCCTGTTGTAGAGGAACAGGAGGAGGCCATTCAGCCCCTCGAGCCTGTTGCACAGGAACAGGGGGCGGCCATTCAGCCCCTCGAGCCTATTACACAGGAACAGGAGGAGGCCCATTCAGCCCCTCGAGCCTGTTGTAGAGGAACAGGAGGAGGCCATTCAGCCCCTCGAGCCTATTACGCAGGAACAGGAGGAAGCCCATTCAGCCCCTCGAGCCTGTTGTAGAGGAACAGGAGGAGGCCATTCAGCCCCTCGAGCCTGTTGCACAGGAACAGGAGGAGGCCATTCAGCCCCTCGAGCCTATTACACAGGAGCAGGAGGAGGCCCATTCAGCCCCTCGAGCCTGTTGTAGAGGAACAGGAGGAGGCCATTCAGCCCCTCGAGCCTGTTGCACAAGAACAGGAGGCGGCCATTCAGCCCCTCGAGCCTATTACACAGGAACAGGAGGAGGCACATTCAGCCCCTCGAGCCTGTTGTAGAGGAACAGGAGGAGGCCATTCAGACCCTCGAGCCTATTACACAGGAACATGAGGAGGCCCATTCAGCCCCTCGAGCCTGTTGTAGAGGAACAGGAGGAGGCCATTCAGCCCCTCAAGCCTGTTGCACAGGAACAGGAGGAGGCCATTCAGCCCCTCGAGCCTATTACACAGGAACAGGAGGAGGCCCATTCAGCCCCTCGAGCCTGTTGTAGAGGAACAGGAGGAGGCCATTCAGCCCCTCAAGCCTGTTGCACAAGAACAGGAGGCGACCATTCAGCTCCTCGAGCCTATTACACAGGAACAGGAGGAGGCCTATTCAGCCCCTCGAGCCTGTTGTAGAGGAACAGGAGGAGGCCATTCAGCCCCTCGAGCCTATTGCACAGGAACAGGAGGTGGCCCATTCAGCCCCTTGAGCCTGTTGTAGAGGAACAGGAGGAGGCCATTCAGCCCCTCCAGCCTGTTGCACAGGAAGAGGAGGAGGCCATTCAGCCCCTTGAGCCTATTACACAGGAACAGGAAGAGGCCCATTCAGCCCCTCGAGCCTGTTGTAGAGGAACAGGAGGAGGCCATTCAGCCCCTCGAGCCTGTTGCACAAGAACAGGAGGCGGCCATTCATCCCCTCGAGTCTATTACACAGGAACAGGAGGAGGCCCATTCAGCCCCTCGAGCCTGTTGCACAGGAATAGGAGGAGGCCATTCAGCCCCTCGAGCCTGTTGTAGAGGAACAGGAGGAGGCCATTCAGCCCCTCGAGCCTGTTGTACAGGAACAGGAGGAGGCCATTCAGCCCCTCGAGCCTATTACACAGGAACAGGAGGATGCCATTCAGCCCCTCGAGCCTGTTGTAGAGGAACAGGAGGAGGCCATTCAGCCCCTCGAGCCTATTACACAGGAACAGTAGGATGCCATTCAGCCCCTCGAGCCTGTTGTAGAGGAACAGGAGGAGGCCATTCAGCCCCTCGAGCCTATTACAGAGGAACAGGAGGAGGCACATTCAGCCCCTCGAGCCTATTGCACAGGAACAGGAGGAGGCCGTTCAGCCCCTCGAGCCTATTACACAGGAACAGGAGGAGGCCATTCAGCCCCTCGAGCCTGTTGTAGAGGAACAGGAGGAGGCCATTCAGCCCCTCGAGCCTGTTGCACAGGAACAGGAGGGGGCCATTCAGCCCCTCGAGCCTATTACACAGTAACAGCAGGAGGCCCATTCAGCACCTCGAGCCTGTTGTAGAGGAACAGGAGGAGGCCATTCAGCCCCTCGAGCCTGTTGCACAGGAACAGGAGGCGGCCATTCAGCCCCTCGAGCCTATTACACAGGTACAGGAGGAGACCCATTCAGCCCCTCGAGCCTGTTGTAGAGGAACAGGAGGAGGCCATTCAGCCCCTCGAGCCTGTTGCACAGGAACAGGGGGCGGCCATTCAGCCCCTCGAGCCTATTACACAGGAACAGGAGGAGGCCCATTCAGCCCCTCGAGCCTGTTGTAGAGGAACAGGAGGAGGCCATTCAGCCCCTCGAGCCTGTTGCACAGGAACAGGAGGAGGCCATTCAGCCCCTCGAGCCTATTACACAGGAACAGGAGGAAGCCCATTCAGCCCCTCGAGCCTGTTGTAGAGGAACAGGAGGAGGCCATTCAGCCCCTCGAGCCTATTACAGAGGAACAGGAGGAGGCACATTCAGCCCCTCGAGCCTGTTGCACAGGAACAGGAGGAGGCCATTCAGCCCCTCGAGCCTATTACACAGGAACAGGAGGAGGCCATTCAGCCCCTCGAGCCTGTTGCACAGGAACAGGAGGCGGCCATTCAGCCCCTCGAGCCTATTACACAGTAACAGCAGGAGGCCCATTCAGCACCTCGAGCCTGTTGTAGAGGAACAGGAGGAGGCCATTCAGCCCCTCGAGCCTGTTGCACAGGAACAGGAGGCGGCCATTCAGCCCCTCGAGCCTATTACGCAGGAACAGGAGGAGACCCATTCAGCCCCTCGTGCCTGTTGTAGAGGAACAGGAGGAGGCCATTCAGCCCCTCGAGCCTGTTGCACAGGAACAGGGGGCGGCCATTCAGCCCCTCGAGCCTATTACACAGGAACAGGAGGAGGCCCATTCAGCCCCTCGAGCCTGTTGTAGAGGAACAGGAGGAGGCCATTCAGCCCCTCGAGCCTGTTGCACAGGAACAGGAGGAGGCCATTCAGCCCCTCGAGCCTATTACACAGGAACAGGAGGAAGCCCATTCAGCCCCTCGAGCCTGTTGTAGAGGAACAGGAGGAGGCCATTCAGCCCCTCGAGCCTGTTGCACAGGAACAGGAGGAGGCCATTCAGCCCCTCGAGCCTATTACACAGGAACAGGAGGAGGCCCATTCAGCCCCTCCAGCCTGTTGTAGAGGAACAGGAGGAGGCCATTCAGCCCCTCGAGCCTGTTGCACAGGAACAGGAGGCGGCCATTCAGCCCCTCGAGCCTATTACACAGGAACATGAGGAGGCCCATTCAGCCCCTCGAGCCTGTTGTAGAGGAATAGGAGGAGGCCATTCAGCCCCTCGAGCCTGTTGCAGAGGAACAGGAGGCGGCCATTCAGCCCCTCGAGCCTATTACACAGGAACATGAGGCGGCCCATTCAGCCCCTCGAGCCTGTTGCAGAGGAACAGGAGGAGGCCATTCAGCCCCTCGAGCCTGTTGCACAGGAACAGGAGGAGGCCATTCAGCCCCTCGAGCCTATTACACAGGAACAGGAGGAGGCCCATTCAACCCCTCGAGCCTGTTGTAGAGGAACAGGAGGAGGCCATTCAGCCCCTCAAGCCTGTTGCACAAGAACAGGAGGCGGCCATTCAGCTCCTCGAGCCTATTACACAGGAACAGGAGGAGGCCAATCAGCCGCTCGAGCCTGTTGTAGAGGAACAGGAGGAGGCCATTCAGCCCCTCGAGCCTATTACGCAGGAACAGGAGGAAGCCCATTCAGCCCCTCGAGCCTGTTGTAGAGGAACAGGAGGAGGCCATTCAGCCCCTCGAGCCTGTTGCACAGGAACAGGAGGAGGCCATTCAGCCCCTCGAGCCTATTGCACAGGAGCAGGAGGAGGCCCATTCAGCCCCTCGAGCCTGTTGTAGAGGAACAGGAGGAGGCCATTCAGCCCCTCGAGCCTGTTGCACAAGAACAGGAGGCGGCCATTCAGCCCCTCGAGCCGATTACACAGGAACAGGAGGAGGCCCATTCAGCCCCTCGAGCCTGTTGTAGAGGAACAGGAGGAGGCCATTCAGACCCTCGAGCCTGTTGCACAGGAACAGGAGGCGGCCATTCAGCCCCTCGAGCCTATTACACAGGAACATGAGGAGGCCCATTCCGCCCCTCGAGCCTGTTGTAGAGGAACAGGAGGAGGCCATTCAGCCCCTCGAGCCTGTTGCACAGGAACAGGAGGAGGCCATTCAGCCCCTCGAGCCTATTACACAGGAACAGGAGGAGGCCCATTCAGCCCCTCGAGCCTGTTGTAGAGGAACAGGAGGAGGCCATTCAGCCCCTCAAGCCTGTTGCACAAGAACAGGAGGCGGCCATTCAGCTCCTCGAGCCTATTACACAGGAACAGGAGGAGGCCTATTCAGCCCCTCGAGCTTGTTGTAGAGGAACAGGAGGAGGCCATTCAGCCCCTCGAGCCTGTTGCACAGGAACAGGAGGCGGCCATTCAGCCCCTCGAGCCTATTGCACAGGAACAGGAGCTGGCCCATTCAGCCCCTCGAGCCTGTTGTAGAGGAACAGGAGGAGGCCATTCAGCCCCTCGAGCCTGTTGCACAGGAAGAGGAGGAGGCCATTCAGCCCCTTGAGCCTATTACACAGGAACAGGAAGAGGCCCATTCAGCCCCTCGAGCCTGTTGTAGAGGAACAGGAGGAGGCCATTCAGCCCCTCGAGCCTGTTGCACAAGAACAGGAGGCGGCCATTCATCCCCTCGAGTCTATTACACAGGAACAGGAGGAGGCCCATTTAGCCCCTCGAGCCTGTTGCACAGGAATAGGAGGAGGCCATTCAGCCCCTCCAGCCTATTACACAGGAACAGGAGGAGGCCCATTCAGCCCCTCGAGCCTGTTGTAGAGGAACAGGAGGAGGCCATTCAGCCACTCGAGCCTGTTGTACAGGAACAGGAGGAGGCCATTCAGCCCCTCGAGCCTATTACACAGGAACAGGAGGATGCCATTCAGCCCCTCGAGCCTGTTGTAGAGGAACAGGAGGAGGCCATTCAGCCCCTCGAGCCTATTACAGAGGAACAGGAGGAGGCACATTCAGCCCCTCGAGCCTATTGCACAGGAACAGGAGGAGGCCGTTCAGCCCCTCGAGCCTATTACACAGGAACAGGAGGAGGCCATTCAGCCCCTCGAGCCTGTTGTAGAGGAACAGGAGGAGGCCATTCAGCCCCTCGAGCCTGTTGCACAGGAACAGGAGGCGGCCATTCAGCCCCTCGAGCCTATTACACAGTAAAAGCAGGAGGCCCATTCAGCACCTCGAGCCTGTTGTAGAGGAACAGGAGGAGGCCATTCAGCCCCTCGAGCCTGTTGCACAGGAACAGGAGGCGGCCATTCAGCCCCTCGAGCCTATTACACAGGAACAGGAGGAGACCCATTCAGACCCTCGAGCCTGTTGTAGAGGAACAGGAGGAGGCCATTCAACCCCTCGAGCCTGTTGCACAGGAACAGGGGGCGGCCATTCAGCCCCTCGAGCCTATTACACAGGAACAGGAGGAGGCCCATTCAGCCCCTCGAGCCTGTTGTAGAGGAACAGGAGGAGGCCATTCAGCCCCTCGAGCCTGTTGCACAGGAACAGGAGGAGGCCATTCAGCCCCTCGAGCCTGTTGCACAAGAACAGAAGGCGGCCATTCAGCCCCTCGAGCCTATTACACAGGAACAGGAGGAGGCCCATTCAGCCCCTCGAGCCTGTTGGAGAGGAACAGGAGGAGGCCATTCAGCCCCTCGAGCCTGTTGCACAGGAACAGGAGGCGGCCATTCAGCCCCTCGAGCCTATTACACAGGAACATGAGGAGGCCCATTCAGCCCCTCGAGCCTGTTGTAGAGGAACAGGAGGAGGCCATTCAGCCCCTCGAGCCTGTTGCAGAGGAACAGGAGGCGGCCATTCAGCCCCTCGAGCCTATTACACAGGAACATGAGGAGGCCCATTCAGCCCCTCGAGCCTGTTGTAGAGGAACAGGAGGAGGCCATTCAGCCCCTCGAGCCTGTTGCACAGGAACAGGAGGAGGCCATTCAGCCCCTCGAGCCTATTACACAGGAACAGGAGGAGGCCCATTCAACCCCTCGAGCCTGTTGTTGAGGAACAGGAGGAGACCATTCAGCCCCTCAAGCCTGTTGCACAAGAACAGGAGGCGGCCATTCAGCTCCTCGAGCCTATTACACAGGAACAGGAGGAGGCCAATCAGCCGCTCGAGCCTGTTGTAGAGGAACAGGAGGAGGCCATTCAGCCCCTCGAGCCTGTTGCACAGGAACAGGAGGCGGCCATTCAGCCCCTCGAGCCTATTACACAGGAAAAGGAGGAGGCCCATTCAGCCCCTCGAGCCTGTTGTAGAGGAACAGGAGGAGGCCATTCAGCCCCTCGAGCCTGTTGCACAGGAACAGGAGGAGGCCATTCAGCCCCTTGAGCCTATTACACAGGAACAGGAAGAGGCCCATTCAGCCCCTCGAGCCTGTTGTAGAGGAACAGGAGGAGGCCATTCAGCCCCTCGAGCCTGTTGCACAAGAACAGGAGGCGGCCATTCAGCCCCTCGAGCCTATTACACAGGAACAGGAGGAGGCCCATTCAGCCCCACGAGCCTGTTGAAGAGGAACAGGAGGAGGCCATTCAACCCCTCGAGCCTATTACACAGTAAACGCAGGAGGCCCATTCAGCCCCTCGAGCCTGTTGCACAGGAACAGGAGGCGGCCATTCAGCCCCTCGAGCCTATTACACAGGAACAGGAGGAGACCCATTCAGCCCCTCGAGCCTGTTGTAGAGGAACAGGAGGAGGCCATTCAGCCCCTCGAGCCTGTTGCACAGGAACAGGGGGCGGCCATTCAGCCCCTCGAGCCTATTACACAGGAACAGGAGGAGGCCCATTCAGCCCCTCGAGCCTGTTGTAGAGGAACAGGAGGAGGCCATTCAGCCCCTTGAGCCTTTTGCACAGGAACAGGAGGAGGCCATTCAGCCCCTCGAGCCTATGACACAGGAACAGGAGGAAGCCCATTCAGCCCCTCGAGCCTGTTGTAGAGGAACAGGAGGAGGCCATTCAGCCCCTCGAGCCTGTTGCACAGGAACAGGAGGAGGCCATTCGGCCCCTCGAGCCTATTACACAGGAACAGGAGGATGCCCATTCAGCCCCTCCAGCCTGTTGTAGAGGAACAGGAGGAGGCCATTCAGCCCCTCGAGCCTGTTGCACAAGAACAGAAGGCGGCCATTCAGCCCCTCGAGCCTATTACACAGGAACAGGAGGAGGCCCATTCAGCCCCTCGAGCCTGTTGCACAGGAACAGGAGGCGGCCATTCAGCCCCTCGAGCCTATTACACAGGAACATGAGGAGGCCCATTCAGCCCCTCGAGCCTGTTGTAGAGGAACAGGAGGAGGCCATTCAGCCCCTCGAGCCTGTTGCAGAGGAACAGGAGGCGGCCATTCAGCCCCTCGAGCCTATTACACAGGAACATGAGGAGGCCCATTCAGCCCCTCGAGCCTGTTGTAGAGGAACAGGAGGAGGCCATTCAGCCCCTCGAGCCTGTTGCACAGGAACAGGAGGAGGCCATTCAGCCCCTCGAGCCTATTACACAGGAACAGGAGGAGGCCCATTCAACCCCTCGAGCCTGTTGTAGAGGAACAGGAGGAGGCCATTCAGCCCCTCAAGCCTGTTGCACAAGAACAGGAGGCGGCCATTCAGCTCCTCGAGCCTATTACACAGGAACAGGAGGAGGCCAATCAGCCGCTCGAGCCTGTTGTAGAGGAACAGGAGGAGGCCATTCAGCCCCTCGAGCCTGTTGCACAGGAACAGGAGGCGGCCATTCAGCCCCTGGAGCCTATTACACAGGAAAAGGAGGAGGCCCATTCAGCCCCTCGAGCCTGTTGTAGAGGAACAGGAGGAGGCCATTCAGCCCCTCGAGCCTGTTGCACAGGAACAGGAGGAGGCCATTCAGCCCCTTGAGCCTATTACACAGGAACAGGAAGAGGCCCATTCAGCCCCTCGAGCCTGTTGTAGAGGAACAGGAGGAGGCCATTCAGCCCCTCGAGCCTGTTGCACAAGAACAGGAGGCGGCCATTCAGCCCCTCGAGCCTATTACACAGGAACAGGAGGAGGCCCATTCAGCCCCACGAGCCTGTTGAAGAGGAACAGGAGGAGGCCATACAACCCCTCGAGCCTGTTGCACAGGAACAGGAGGCGGCCATTCAGCCCCTCGAGCCGATTACACAGGAACAGGAGGAGACCCATTCAGCCCCTCGAGCCTGTTGTAGAGGAACAGGAGGAGGCCATTCAGCCCCTCGAGCCTGTTGCACAGGAACAGGGGGCGGCCATTCAGCCCCTCGAGCCTATTACACAGGAACAGGAGGAGGCCCATTCAGCCACTCGAGCCTGTTGTAGAGGAACAGGAGGAGGCCATTCAGCCCCTCGAGCCTCTTGCACAGGAACAGGAGGAGGCCATTCAGCCCCTCGAGCCTATTACACAGGAACAGGAGGAAGCCCATTCAGCCCCTCGAGCCTGTTGTAGAGGAACAGGAGGAGGCCATTCAGCCCCTCGAGCCTGTTGCACAGGAACAGGAGGAGGCCATTCAGCCCCTCGAGCCTATTACACAGGAACAGGAGGAAGCCCATTCAGCCCCTCGAGCCTGTTGTAGAGGAACAGGAGGAGGCCATTCAGCCCCTCGAGCCTGTTGCACAGGAACAGGAGGAGGCCATTCAGCCCCTCGAGCCTATTACACAGAAACAAGAGGAGGCCCATTCAGCCCCTCGAGCCAGTTGTAGAGGAACAGGAGGAGGCCATTCAGCCCCTCGAGCCTGTTGCACAAGAACAGGAGGCGGCCATTCAGCCCCTCGAGCCTATTACACAGGAACAGGAGGAGGCCATTCAGCCCCTCGAGCCTGTTGCACAGGAACAGGAGGCGGCCATTCAGCCCCTCGAGCCTATTACACAGTAACAGCAGGAGGCCCATTCAGCACCTCGAGCCTGTTGTAGAGGAACAGGAGGAGGCCATTCAGCCCCTCGAGCCTGTTGCACAGGAACAGGAGGCGGCCATTCAGCCCCTCGAGCCTATTACGCAGGAACAGGAGGAGACCCATTCAGCCCCTCGTGCCTGTTGTAGAGGAACAGGAGGAGGCCATTCAGCCCCTCGAGCCTGTTGCACAGGAACAGGGGGCGGCCATTCAGCCCCTCGAGCCTATTACACAGGAACAGGAGGAGGCCCATTCAGCCCCTCGAGCCTGTTGTAGAGGAACAGGAGGAGGCCATTCAGCCCCTCGAGCCTGTTGCACAGGAACAGGAGGAGGCCATTCAGCCCCTCGAGCCTATTACACAGGAACAGGAGGAAGCCCATTCAGCCCCTCGAGCCTGTTGTAGAGGAACAGGAGGAGGCCATTCAGCCCCTCGAGCCTGTTGCACAGGAACAGGAGGAGGCCATTCAGCCCCTCGAGCCTATTACACAGGAACAGGAGGAGGCCCATTCAGCCCCTCCAGCCTGTTGTAGAGGAACAGGAGGAGGCCATTCAGCCCCTCGAGCCTGTTGCACAGGAACAGGAGGCGGCCATTCAGCCCCTCGAGCCTATTACACAGGAACATGAGGAGGCCCATTCAGCCCCTCGAGCCTGTTGTAGAGGAATAGGAGGAGGCCATTCAGCCCCTCGAGCCTGTTGCAGAGGAACAGGAGGCGGCCATTCTGCCCCTCGAGCCTATTACACAGGAACATGAGGCGGCCCATTCAGCCCCTCGAGCCTGTTGCAGAGGAACAGGAGGAGGCCATTCGGCCCCTCGAGCCTATTACACAGGAACAGGAGGATGCCCATTCAGCCCCTCCAGCCTGTTGTAGAGGAACAGGAGGAGGCCATTCAGCCCCTCGAGCCTGTTGCACAAGAACAGAAGGCGGCCATTCAGCCCCTCGAGCCTATTACACAGGAACAGGAGGAGGCCCATTCAGCCCCTCGAGCCTGTTGCACAGGAACAGGAGGCGGCCATTCAGCCCCTCGAGCCTATTACACAGGAACATGAGGAGGCCCATTCAGCCCCTCGAGCCTGTTGTAGAGGAACAGGAGGAGGCCATTCAGCCCCTCGAGCCTGTTGCAGAGGAACAGGAGGCGGCCATTCAGCCCCTCGAGCCTATTACACAGGAACATGAGGAGGCCCATTCAGCCCCTCGAGCCTGTTGTAGAGGAACAGGAGGAGGCCATTCAGCCCCTCGAGCCTGTTGCACAGGAACAGGAGGAGGCCATTCAGCCCCTCGAGCCTATTACACAGGAACAGGAGGAGGCCCATTCAACCCCTCGAGCCTGTTGTAGAGGAACAGGAGGAGGCCATTCAGCCCCTCAAGCCTGTTGCACAAGAACAGGAGGCGGCCATTCAGCTCCTCGAGCCTATTACACAGGAACAGGAGGAGGCCAATCAGCCGCTCGAGCCTGTTGTAGAGGAACAGGAGGAGGCCATTCAGCCCCTCGAGCCTGTTGCACAGGAACAGGAGGCGGCCATTCAGCCCCTGGAGCCTATTACACAGGAAAAGGAGGAGGCCCATTCAGCCCCTCGAGCCTGTTGTAGAGGAACAGGAGGAGGCCATTCAGCCCCTCGAGCCTGTTGCACAGGAACAGGAGGAGGCCATTCAGCCCCTTGAGCCTATTACACAGGAACAGGAAGAGGCCCATTCAGCCCCTCGAGCCTGTTGTAGAGGAACAGGAGGAGGCCATTCAGCCCCTCGAGCCTGTTGCACAAGAACAGGAGGCGGCCATTCAGCCCCTCGAGCCTATTACACAGGAACAGGAGGAGGCCCATTCAGCCCCACGAGCCTGTTGAAGAGGAACAGGAGGAGGCCATACAACCCCTCGAGCCTGTTGCACAGGAACAGGAGGCGGCCATTCAGCCCCTCGAGCCGATTACACAGGAACAGGAGGAGACCCATTCAGCCCCTCGAGCCTGTTGTAGAGGAACAGGAGGAGGCCATTCAGCCCCTCGAGCCTGTTGCACAGGAACAGGGGGCGGCCATTCAGCCCCTCGAGCCTATTACACAGGAACAGGAGGAGGCCCATTCAGCCACTCGAGCCTGTTGTAGAGGAACAGGAGGAGGCCATTCAGCCCCTCGAGCCTCTTGCACAGGAACAGGAGGAGGCCATTCAGCCCCTCGAGCCTATTACACAGGAACAGGAGGAAGCCCATTCAGCCCCTCGAGCCTGTTGTAGAGGAACAGGAGGAGGCCATTCAGCCCCTCGAGCCTGTTGCACAGGAACAGGAGGAGGCCATTCAGCCCCTCGAGCATTTTACACAGAAACAAGAGGAGGCCCATTCAGCCCCTCGAGCCAGTTGTAGAGGAACAGGAGGAGGCCATTCAGCCCCTCGAGCCTGTTGCACAAGAACAGGAGGCGGCCATTCAGCCCCTCGAGCCTATTACACAGGAACAGGAGGAGGCCCATTCAGCCCCTCGAGCCTGTTGTAGAGGAACAGGAGGAGGCCATTCAGCCCCTCGAGCCTGTTGCACAGGAACAGGAGGAGGCCATTCAGCCCCTCGAGCCTGTTGCACAGGAACAGGAGGAGGCCATTCAGCCCCTCGAGCCTATTACACAG
>NW_027252528.1:0-24322 GCF_044704955.1 Pristiophorus japonicus | reverse complement strand
GATCACTGAAGGGGGCAGGGCAGGCTGAGAAAGTGGTTAGAGGATCCTGGGCTTCATAAATAGAGGCACAGAGCACAAAACACAAGAACATCGGAAATAGGAGCAGGAGTCGGCCATTCGGCCCCTCGAGCCTGCTCCACCATTTAATATGATCCTGGCTGATCCGATCATGGACTCAGCTCCACTTCCCCGCCCGCTCCCCATAACCCTTCACTGCCTTATCGGTTAACAAACTATCTCTGTCTTAAATATATTCAATGTCCCAGCCTCCACAGCTCTCTGGGGCAGAGAATTCCACAGATTTACAACCCCCTGAGAGAAGAAATTCCTCCTCATCTCAGTTTTAAATGGGCGGCCCCTTATTCTAAGACCATGCCCCCTAGTTCTAGTCTCCCCTATCAGTGGGAACATCCTCTCTGCATCCACCTTGTCGAGCCCCCTCATAATCTGATACGTTTCGATAAGATCATCTCTCATTCTTCTTAATTCCAATGAGTAGAGGCCCAGCCTACTCAACCTTTCCTCATAAGTCAACCCCCTCATCCCCAGAATCAACCGAGTGAACCTTCTCTGAACTGTCTCCAAAGCAAGTATATCCTTTCCTAAATACGGAGACCAAAACTGCACGCAGTACTCCAGGTGTGGCCTCACCAATACCCTGTATAACTGCAGCAAGACTTCCCTGCTTTTATACTCCATCCCCTTTGCAATAAAGACCAAGATACCATTGGCCTTCCTGATCACTTGCTGTACCTGCATACTATCCTTTTGTGTTTCATGCACAAGTACCCCCAGGTCCCGCTGTACTGCAGCACTTTGCAAACTTTCTCCATTTAAATAATAACTTGCCCTTTGATTTTTTTTCCTGCTAAAGTGCATGACCTCACACTTTCCAACATTATACTCCATCTGACAAATTTTTGCCCACTCACTTAGCCTTTTGCAGGTTTTTTGTGTCCTCCTCACACATTGCTTTTCCTCTCATCTTTGTATCGTCAGCAAACTTGGCCACGTTACACTCAGTCCCTTCTTCCAAGTCATTAACATAGATTGTAAATAGTTGGGGTCCCAACACTGATCTCTGCGGCACCCCACTAGTTACTGATTGCCAACCCGAGAATGAACCATTTATCCCGACTCTCTGTTTTCTGTTAGTTAGCCAATCCTCTATCCATGCTAATATATGACCCCAAACCCCGTGAACTTTTATCTTGTGCAGTAACCTTTTGTGCAGCACCTTGTCAAATGCCTTCTGGAAATCCAAACACACCACATCCCTTCATCCACCCTGTTTGTTACATCCTCAAAGAATTCCAGCAAATTTGTCAAACCTGACTTCCCCTTCATAAATCCATGCTGACTCTGTCTGACCGGCAGACATACCCATCATCATCATCATAGGAAGTCCCCTGTATCCAGGACGACTTATTTACACACCAAAAGGGATGAGTTCCCAGGTGTTTCAATGAAGGACCTAATATTCCAGATCCTGAACTACATGTTGAAGGGTGGAAGATGCCTGTGGGTGGATTGTTTAACGTGGGGTGACCGTTGCACACCAGACACCACACGGGCTTGACAGAGCTCGGTCTTGGTCCAGGGGCAAGGGTTAACCAGGACCACTGGAGACCTGCTCAAGTTATGCTAAACTTTATAAAACACTGGTTCAGCCCCAACTGGAGTATTGGGTCCAATTTTAGACTTGAGGAAGGATGTGAAGGCCTTAAAGAGGGAGCAGAGGGGTTTTACTCGAATGGTTCCAGGGATGAGGGACTTCAGTTACGTGGATAGACTGGAGAAGCTGGGGTTGTTCTCCTTGGAGCAGAGAATAAGAACATAAGAACATAAGAATTAGGAACAGGAGTAGGCCATCTAGCCCCTCGAGCCTGCTCCACCATTCAACAAGATCATGGCTGATCTGGCCGTGGACTCAGCTCCACTTACCCGCCCGCTCCCCGTAACCCTTAATTCCCTTATTGGTTAAAAATCTATCTATCTGTGTCTTGAATACATTCAATGAGCTAGCCTCAACTGCTTCCTTGGGCAGAGAATTCCACAGATTCACAACCCTCTGGGAGAAGAAATTCCTTCTCAACTCGGTTTTAAATTGGCTCCCCCGTATTTTGAGGTTGTGCCCCTAGTTCTAGTCTCCCCGACCAGTGGAAACAACCTCTCTGCCTCTATCTTGTCTATCCCTTTCATTATTTTAAATGTTTCTATAAGATCACCCCTCATCCTTCTGAACTCCAACGAGTAAAGACCCAGTCTACTCAATCTACCATCATAAGGTAACCCCCTCATCTCCGGAATCAGCCTAGTGAATCGTCTCTGTACCCCCTCCAAAGCCAGTGTATACTTCCTTAAGTAAGGTGAACAAAACTGCACGCAGTACTCCAGGTGCGGCCTCACCAATACCCTGTACAGTTGCAGCAGGACCTCCCTGCTTTTGTACTCCATCCCTCTCGCAATGAAGGCCAACATTCCATTCGCCTTCCTGATTACCTGCTGCACCTGCAAACTAACTTTTTGGAATTCATGCACAAGGACCCCCAGGTCCCTCTGCACCGCAGCATGTTGTAATTTCTCCCCATTCAAATAATATTCCCTTTTACTGTTTTTTTCCCCCAAGGTGGATGACCTCACATTTTCCGACATTATATTCCATCTGCCAAACCTTAGCCCATTCGCTTAACCTATCTAAATCTCTTTGCAGCCTCTCTGTGTCCTCTACACAACCCGCTTTCCCACTAATCTTTGTGTCATCTGCAAATTTTGTTACACTACAATCTGTCCCCTCTTCCAGGTCATCTATGTATATTGTAAACAGTTGTGGTCCCAGCACCGATCCCTGTGGCACACCACTAACCACCGATTTCCAACCCGAAAAGGACCCATTTATCCCGACTCTCTGCTTTCTGTTAGCCAGCCAATTCTCTATCCATGCTAATACATTTCCTCTGACTCCGCGTACCTTTATCTTCTGCAGTAACCTTTTGTGTGGCACCTTATCGAATGCCTTTTGAAAATCTAAATACACCACATCCATCGGTACACCTCTATCCACCATGCTCATTATATCCTCAAAGAATTCCAGTAAATTAGTTAAACATGATTTCCCCTTCATGAATCCATGCTGCGTCTGCTTGATTGCACTATTCCCATCTAGATGTCCCGCTATTTCTTCCTTAATGATAGCTTCAAGCATTTTCCCCACTACAGATGTTAAACTAACCGGCCTATAGTTACCTGCCTTTTTTTTGCCCCCTTTTTTAAACAGAGGTGTTACATTAGCTGCTTTCCAATCCGCTGGTACCTCCCCAGAGTCCAGAGAATTTTGGTAGATTATAACGAATGCATCTGCTATAACTTCCGCCATCTCTTTTAATACCCTGGGATGCATTTCATCAGGACCAGGGGACTTGTCTACCTTGAGTCCCATTAGCCTGTCCAGCACTACCCCTCTAGTGATAGTGATTGTCTCAAGGTCCTCCCTTCCCACATTCCTGTGACCAGCAATTTCTGGCATGGTTTTTGTGTCTTCCACTGTGAAGACCGAAGCAAAATAATTGTTTAAGGTCTCAGCCATTTCCACATTTCCCATTATTAAATCCCCCTTCTCATCTTCTAAGGGACCAACATTTACTTTAGTTACTCTTTTCCGTTTTATATATCTGTAAAAGCTTTTACTATCCGTTTTTATGTTTTGCGCAAGTTTACTTTCGTAATCTATCTTTCCTTTCTTTATTGCTTTCTTTGTCATTCTTTGCTGTCGTTTAAAATTTTCCCAATCTTCTAGTTTCCCACTAACCTTGGCCACCTTATACGCATTGGTTTTTAATTTGATACTCTCCTTTATTTCCTTGGTTATCCACGGCTGGTTATCCCTTCTCTTACCGCCCTTCTTTTTCACTGGAATATATTTTTGTTGAGCACTGTGAAAGAGCTCCTTAAAAGTCCTCCACTGTTCCTCAATTGTGCCACCGTTTAGTCTGTGTTTCCAGTCTACTTTAGCCAACTCTGCCCTCATCCCACTATAGTCCCCTTTGTTTAAGCATAGTACGCTCGTTTGATACACTACTTCCTCACCCTCAATCTGTATTACAAATTCAACCATACTGTGATCACTCATTCCGAGAGGATCTTTTACTAGGAGATCGTTTATTATTCCCATCTCATTACACAGGACCAGATCTAAGATAGCTTGCTCCCTTGTAGGTTCTGTAACATACTGTTCTAAGAAACAATCCCGTATGCATTCTATGAATTCCTCCTCCAGGCTACCCCGTGCGATTTGATTTGACCAATCGATATGTAGGTTAAAATCCCCCATGATTACTGCCGTTCCTTTTTCACATGCCTCCATTATTCCCTTGATTATTGCCCGCCCCACCATGAAGTTATTATTTGGGGGCCTATAAACTATGCCCACCAGTGACTTTTTCCCCTTACTATCTCTAATCTCCACCCACAATTATTCAACATTTTGTTCATTAGAGCCAATATCGTCTCTCACAACTGCCCTGATATCATTCTTTATTAACAGAGCTACCCCACCTCCTTTCCCTTCTTGTCTATCCTTCCGAATTGTCAGATACCCCTGTATGTTTAATTCCCAGTCTTGGCCACCCTGCAACCACGTTTCTGTAATGGCCACCAAATCATACCCATTTGTAATGATTTGTGCCGTCAACTCATTTACTTTATTTCGAATGCTGCGTGCGTTTAGGTCGAGTGTTTTAATACTAGTCTTTAAACCATGATTTTTAGTTTTGACCCCTCCTGCAGCCCCTTTATATTCAGTGGCCCTTTTTGGTTGAGAGGAGATTTGATCGAGGTGTTCAAAATCATGAGAAGTCTGGACAGAGGTCGAGAGAGACTGTTCCCATTGGTGGAAGGTCGGGAACCAGAGGACACAGATTTAAGGCGATTGGCAGAAGAACCAAAGGCGACATGAGGGAAAACGTGTTTACGCAGCGAGTGGTTAGGATCTGGAATGTGCTGCCTGAGAGGGTGCTGGAGGCAGACTCAATCGTGGCTTTCAAAAGGGAGTTGGATAAATACCTGCAGGAAATGTATTTGCAGGGCTACAGGGAAAGGGTGGGGGAGGGGGACTGGCTGAGGTGCTCTTGCAGAGAGCCGGCACGGGCTCGATGGGCCGAATGGCCTCCTGTGCTCTAACCATTCTCTGATCCTTTGATTTCAATGTTGCCCCTCAACGACATCATCTGGGAACACGGAGTCAGTTTCCACATGTACGCTGAGACACCCAGCTCTCCCTCACCCCCGCTTCTCTCCACCCCTCCACGGGTCGCTAAATTGTCAGCCGGATTGTCCGGCACCCAGTTCTGGATGGGCAGAAATTTCCTGATAATTATTGCAAGCTATAATTCCGTTCCCTGGCCACTGACTCCATCCCTCTCCCCAACTTCTGTCTGAGCTGAACCACACTGTTCCCAACCTCGGGGTCACATTTCACCCTGAAATGAGCTTCCAACCACAGATCCACCTCTGTAACATCTATTTCCACCTCTGTAACATCGCCTGTCTCCACTTCCCGCCTCAGCTCATCCGCTGCTGAAGCCCTCATCCCTGCCTCTGTTACCTCCAGACTTGACTATTCCAACGCACTCCTGGCTGGCCTCCCACATTCTACCCGACGTAAACTAGAGGTGATCCAAAACACGGCTGTCCCCGTGTCCTAACTCGCACCGAGTCCCGCTCACCCATCACTCCCTGTGCTCACTGACCCATCACCCCCTGTGCTCACTGACCCCGTGTCCTAACTCACACCCAGTCCCACTCACCCATCACCCCCTGTGCCCCGTGTCCTAACTCGCACCGAGTCCCACTCACCCATCACCCCCTGTGCTCACTGCCCCGTGTCCTAACTCGCACCGAGTCCCACTCACCCATCACCCCCTGTGCTCACTGACCCATCACCCCCTGTGCTCACTGCCCCATCACCCCCTGTGCTCACTGCCCCATGTCCTAACACGCACCCAGTCCCGCTCACCCATCACCCCCTGTGCTCACTGACCCATCACCCCCTGTGCTCAGTGCCCCATGTCCTAACTCGCACCCAGTCCCACTCACCCATCACCCCCTGTGCTCACTGACCCATCACCCCCTGTGCTCACTGCCCCATGTCCTAACTCACACCCAGTCCCACTCACCCATCACCCCCTGTGCCCCGTGTCCTAACTCACACCCAGTCCCGCTCACCCATCACCCCCTGTGCTCACTGACCCGTGTCCTAACTCGCACCGAGTCCCACTCACCCATCACCCCCTGTGCTCACTGACCCGTGTCCTAACTCACCCCCTGTGCTCACTGACCCATCACCCCCTGTGCTCACTGCCCCGTGTCCTAACTCACACCGAGTCCCGCTCACCCATCACCCCCTGTGCTCACTGCCCCATCACCCCCTGTGCTCACTGCCCCATGTCCTAACTCGCACCGAGTCCCGCTCACCCATCACCCCCTGTGCTCACTGACCCGTGTCCTAACTCGCACCGAGTCCCACTCACCCATCACCCCCTGTGCTCACTGACCCGTGTCCTAACTCACCCCCTGTGCTCACTGCCCCGTGTCCTAACTCACACCGAGTCCCGCTCACCCATCACCCCCTGTGCTCACTGACCCATCACCCCCTGTGCTCACTGCCCCATCACCCCCTGTGCTCACTGCCCCATGTCCTAACACGCACCCAGTCCCGCTCACCCATCACCCCCTGTGCTCACTGCCCCGTGTCCTAACTCACACCCAGTCCCACTCACCCATCACCCCCTGTGCTCACTGCCCAATCACCCCCTGTGCTCACTGACCCATCACCCCCTGTGCTCAGTGCCCCATGTCCTAACTCACACCCAGTCCCACTCACCCATCACCCCCTGTGCTCACTGCCCCATGTCCTAACTCGCACCCAGTCCCGCTCACCCATCACCCCCTGTGCTCACTGACCCATCACCCCCTGTGCTCACTGACCCGTGTCCTAACTCACACCCAGTCCCACTCACCCATCACCCCCTGTGCTCACTGCCCCGTGTCCTAACTCGCACCCAGTCCCACTCACCCATCACCCCCTGTGCTCACTGACCCGTGCCCTAACTCACACCGAGTCCCACTCACCCATCACCCCCTGTGCTCACTGACCCATCACCCCCTGTGCTCACTGCCCCATGTCCTAACTTGCACCGAGTCCCGCTCACCCATCACCCCCTGTGCTCACTGACCCATCACCCCCTGTGCCCACTGCCCCATGTCCTAACACGCACCCAGTCCCACTCACCCATCACCCCCTGTGCTCACTGCCCAATCACCCCCTGTGCTCACTGCCCCATCACCCCCTGTGCTCACTGCCCCGTGTCCTAACTCGCACCGAGTCCCGCTCACCCATCACCCCCTGTGCTCACTGCCCCATCACCCCCTGTGCTCACTGCCCCATCACCCTCTGTGCTCACTGCCCCATGTCCTAACTCGCACCCAGTCCCACTCACCCATCACCCCCTGTGCTCACTGACCCATCACCCCCTGTGCTCACTGACCCCGTGTCCTAACTCACACCCAGTCCCACTCACCCATCACCCCCTCTGCTCACTGCCCCATGTCCTAACTCACACCCAGTCCCACTCACCCATCACCCCCTGTGCTCACTGCCCCGTGTCCTAACTCGCACCCAGTCCCACTCACCCATCACCCCCTGTGCTCACTGACCCGTGTCCTAACTCGCACCCAGTCCCGCTCACCCATCACCCCCTGTGCCCCGTGTCCTAACTCACACCCAGTCCCGCTCACCCATCACCCCCTGTGCTCACTGACCCATCACCCCCTGTGCTCAGTGCCCCATGTCCTAACTCACACCCAGTCCCACTCACCCATCACCCCCTGTGCTCACTGCCCCATGTCCTAACACGCACCCAGTCCCGCTCACCCATCACCCCCTGTGCTCACTGCCCCATGTCCTAACTCACACCCAGTCCCACTCACCCATCACCCCCTGTGCTCACTGCCCCCGTGTCCTAACTCGCACCGAGTCCCACTCACCCATCACCCCCTGTGCTCACTGCCCCCGTGTCCTAACTCGCACCAAGTCCCACTCACCCATCACCCCCTGTGCTCACTGACCCGTGTCCTAACTCACACCCAGTCCCACTCACCCATCACCCCCTGTGCTCACTGCCCCGTGTCCTAACTCACACCCAGCCCCACTCACCCATCACCCCCTGTGCTCACTGACCCGTGTCCTAACTCACACCCAGTCCCACTCACCCATCACCCCCTGTGCCCCGTGTCCTAACTCACACCCAGTCCCACTCACCCATCACCCACTGTGCTCACTGACCTACATTGGCTCCTGGTTAAGCAATGCCTCAATTTCAAAATTCTCATCCTTGTTTACAAATCCCTCCATGGCCTCGCCCCTCCCTCTCTCTGTAATCTCCTCCGGCCCCACAACCATCCCCCCTCCTCTCCCCCCTCCCCCCGAGATGTCTGCGCTCCTCAAATTCTGCCCTCCTGACCATCCCTGATTATAATCGCTCCACCATCGGTGGCCGTGCCTTCTGTTGCCTGGGCCCCAAGCTCTGGAACTCCCTCCCTAAACCTCTCCACCTCTCTACCTCTCTCTCCTCCTTTAAGACACTCCTGAAAAGCTCCCTCTCTGACCCAGCTTTTAATGGCCTGGTCCCATCACCTCCTGATGTTGTTTGGATAATCGCCCGTGTGACGGGCCTTGGGAGGTTTTGGTATTAAAGGCGCTATATAAATGCAAGTTGTTGGTGTTGAGAGTGTGGTGAGAAGGAGAGACAATATAAACTCAATGGGCCATTTAGCGGGGAGCAGGACCAGAGTGACCCGGGGGGACACACACAAATCTCTGAGAATGACAGGACAGATTGAGGAGGCATTTGTGATCCTGGGCTTTATAACTAGAGGCAGAGAGTACACGAGCACGGAGGTATACTGAGCCTGTATAAAACAGAGGATTGTGGCCTATTCAGGGAGGATGTCGAGGCCTTGGAGAGGGTGGGAGGGGATTGACCAGGATAGGGTTTTGATGGAGTAAATAAGGAGTGGCAGGAGGGCCGGTAACCAGAGGGCCGGTAATCGGTAACCAGAGGGCCGGTAACCAGAGGCTTGTTAATGGGTAACCAGAGGGCCGGTAACCAGAGGGCCGGTAATCGGTAACCAGAGGGCGGGTAACCAGAGGGCCGGTAATCGGTAACCAAAGGGCGGGTAACCAGAGGCTTAGTAATCGGTAACCAGAGGGCCGGTAATCGATAACCAGAGGGCCGGTAATCGATAGCCAGAGGGCCGGTAATCGATAACCAGAGGGCCGGTAATCGGTAACCAGAGGGCGGGTAACCAGAGGGCCGGTAATCAGTAACCAAAGGGCGGGTAACCAGAGGCTCAGTAATCGGTAACCAGAGGGCCGGTAATCGATAACCAGAGGGCCGGTAACCAGAGGGCCGGTAATCGGTAACCAGAGGGCAGATAACCAGAGGGTCGGTAACCAGGGGGCCGGTAATCGATAACCAGAGGGCGGGTAACTCGAGGCTCGGTAATCGGTAACCAGAGGGCGGGTAACCAGAGGCTCGGTAATCGGTAACCAAAGGGTGGGTAACCAGAGGGCCAGTAATCGGTAACCAGAGGGCCGGTAATCGATAACCAGAGGGCCGGTAACCAAAGGGCGGGTAACCAGAGGGCCAGTAATCGGTAACCAGAGGGCAGATAACCAGAGGGCCGGTAATCGGTAACCAGAGGGCCGGTAATCGATAACCAGAGGGCGGGTAACCAGAGGGCGGGTAACCAGAGGGCCGGTAATCGGTAACCAGAGGGCGGATAACCAGAGGGCCGATAATCGATAACCAGAGGGCTGGTAATCGGTAACCAGAGGGCGGGTAACCAGAGAGCCGGTAATCGATAACCAGAGGGCGGGTAACCAGAGGGCGGGTAACCAGAGGGCCGGTAACCGGTAACCAGAGGGCCGGTAATCGGTAACCAGAGGGCGGATAACCAGAGGGCCGATAATCGATAACCAGAGGGCTGGTAATCGGTAACCAGAGGGCGGGTAACCAGAAGCTCAGTAATCGGTAACCAGAGGCTCGGTAATCGGTAACCAGAGGGCGGGTAACTCGAGGCTCGGCAATCGGTAACCAGAGGGCGGGTAATCAGAGGCTCGGTAATCGGTAACCAAAGGGTGGGTAACCAGAGGGCCAGTAATCGGTAACCAGAGGGCCAGTAATCGATAACCAGAGGGCCGGTAACCAAAGGGCGGGTAACCAGAGGGCCGGTAATCGATAACCAGAGGGTCGGTTAATCAGTAATCAGAGGGCTGGTATTCGGTAATCAGAGGGCTGGTAATCGGTAACCAGAGAGCGGGTAACCAGAGAGCCGGTAATCGGTAACCAGAGGGCCGGTAATCGGTAACCAGAGGGCCGGTAACCAGAGGGCCGGTAATCGGTAACCAGAGGGCCGGTAATTGATAACCAGAGGGTGGGTAACCAGAGGGCCGGTAATCGGTAACCAGAGGGCCGGTAATCGGTAACCAGAGGGCTGGTAACCAGAGGGCCGGTAACCAGAGGACACAGATTGAAGGTCAGAGGGGAGATGAGGAAAAGGTTACCTACGCGGTGAGTTGTGATCTGGAGTGTGTTGCCTGGAAATTGATTCAATAATAATTTTCAAAAGCGAATGAGAGATATGTGAATGTGAAATATTTGCAGGGCTGTGGGGAAAGTGTCTGGGAGTGGGACTGATGGGGATCGCTCTGTCACAGAGCCAGCACAGGAACCATGGGCCCAATGACCTCGCTCTGTACCGTCTGGAGACAGTGTGGGAGGGATTGAGGGTGTTGGGTCATCCATCAACAAACGATGATGTGCTTTGGCCTAAGGAACGTTTGATGTGATTGCGAGAGTCTGCAGTTCAGGTCTGATTCTGCTTTAACCGTGTCTAGCTGGGGGAGGCCTAATGCTGGCTCTTGTTCTGCTTGTTTCCCAGAAGTGTGGAGCGACTGGGGTCCCTGGTCTGAGTGTTCAGTGTCTTGTGGAGGGGGTTTCAGGAATCGGACTCGAGGGAACAGTTCCACACAAAGCAGTCAGCTGATGAGCTGTGAGATGCAAGCATGTGGTAAGTGTGGTCCGTGTCCTGTCACTGAGAAACACATCGGTGAAACGTGTCCAACAAGACTGACACTGAGCAAAGTGTCGCTCCCGAACACATCGCCACCTGTTCTACATTAAAACACCCAACACACAGCCTGACCTCGACAGTCACCGGTATCAGAGAAAAAAATAATTCTCAGGGTGTAGGAGTCCCTGGCCAGGCCGGCATTTATTGCCCATCCCTAACTGCCCCTTGAGAAGGTGGTGGTGAGCCGCCTTCTTGAACCGCTGCAGTCCGTGTGGTGAAGGTGCTCCCACAGTGCTGTTAGGGAGAGAGTTCCAGGATTTTGATCCAGCGAAGATGAAGGAACGGCCGATATATTTCCAAGTCAGGATGGTGTGTGACTGGGAGGGGAACGTGGAGGTGATGGTGTTCCCATGGACCTGCTGCCCTTGTCCTTCTAGGTGGTAGAGGTCGCGGGTTTGGGAGGTGCTGCCGAAGAAGCCTTGGTGAGTTGCTGCAGTGCATCTTGTAGATGGTGCACACTGCAGCCAGGGGGCGCCGGTGGTGGAGGGAGTGAGTGTTGGAGGTGGTGGAGGGAGTGAGTGTTGGAGGTGGTGGAGGGAGTGAGTGTTGGAGGTGGTGGAGGGAGTGAGTGTTGGAGGTGGTGGAGGGAGTGAGTGTTGGAGGTGGTGGAGGGAGTGAGTGTTGGAGGTGGTGGAGGGAGGGAGTGTTGGAGGTGGTGGAGGGAGTGAGTGTTGGAGGTGGTGGAGGGAGTGAGTGTTGAAGGTGGTGGAGGGAGTGAGTGTTGGAGGTGGGGGAGGGAGTGAGTGTTGGAGGTGGTGGAGGGAATGAGTGTTGAAGGTGGTGGAGGGAGTGAGTGTTGGAGGTGGTGGAAGGAGTGAGTGTTGGAGGTGGGGTAGGGAGTGAGTGTTGGAGGGAGTGAGTGTTGGAGGTGGGGGAGGGAGTGAGTGTTGGAGGTGGTGGAGGGAGGGAGTGTTGGAGGTGGTGGAGGGAGTGAGTGTTGGAGGTGGTGGAGGGAGAGAGTGTTGGAGGGAGTGAGTGTTGGAGGTGGGGGAGGGAGTGAGTGTTGGAGGTGGGGGAGGGAGTGAGTGTTGGAGGTGGTGGAGGGAGTGAGCGTTGGAGGTGGTGGAGGGAGTGAGTGTTGGAGGTGGTGGGGGGAGTGAGCGTTGGAGGTGGTGGAGGGAGTGAGTGTTGGAGGTGGTGGAGGGAGTGAGTGTTGGAGGTGGTGGAGGGAGTGAGTGTTGGAGGTGGTGGAGGGAGTGTGTGTTGGAGGTGGTGGAGGGAGTGAGTGTTGGAGGTGGGGGAGGGAGTGAGTGTTGGAGGTGGGGGAGGGAGTGAGTGTTGGAGGTGGTGGAGGGAGTGAGTGTTGGAGGTGGTGGAGGGAGTGAGTGTTGGAGGTGGTGGAGGGAGTGAGTGTTGGAGGTGGTGGAGGGAGTGAGTGTTGGAGGTGGTGGAGGGAGTGAGTGTTGGAGGTGGTGGAGGGAGTGAGTGTTGGAGGTGGTGGAGGGAGTGAGTGTTGAAGGTGGTGGAGGGAGTGAGTGTTGGAGGTGGTGGAGGGAGTGAGTGTTGGAGGTGGTGGAGGGAGTGAGTGTTGGAGGTGGTGGAGGGAGTGAGTGTTGGAGGTGGTGGAGGGAGTGAGTGTTGGAGGTGGTGGAGGGAGTGAGTGTTGGAGGTGGTGGAGGGAGTGAGTGTTGGAGGTGGTGGAGGGAGTGAGTGTTGGAGGTGGTGGAGGGAGTGAGTGTTGGAGGTGGTGGAGGGAGTGAGTGTTGGAGGTGGTGGAGGGAGTGAGTGTTGGAGGTGGGGGAGGGAGTGAGTGTTGGAGGTGGGGGAGGGAGTGAGTGTTGGAGGTGGTGGAGGGAGTGAGTGTTGGAGGTGGTGGAGGGAGTGAGTGTTGGAGGTGGTGGAGGGAGTGAGTGTTGGAGGTGGTGGAGGGAGTGAGTGTTGGAGGTGGTGGAGGGAGTGAGTGTTGGAGGTGGTGGAGGGAGTGAGTGTTGGAGGTGGTGGAGGGAGTGAGTGTTGGAGGTGGTGGAGGTGGTGAGTGTTGGAGGTGGTGGAGGTGGTGGAGGGAGTGACTGTTCGAGGTGTTGGAGGTGGTGGAGGGAGTGAGTGTTGGAGGTGGAGGGAGTGAGTGTTGGAGGTGGTGGAGGGAGTGAGTGTTGGAGGTGGTGGAGGGAGTGAGTGTTGGAGGTGGTGGAGGGAGTGAGTGTTGGAGGTGGTGGAGGGAGTGAGTGTTGGAGGTGGTGGAGGGAGTGAGTGTTGGAGGTGGTGGAGGGAGGGAGTGTTGGAGGTGGTGGAGGGAGGGAGTGTTGGAGGTGGTGGAGGGAAAGAGTGTTGGAGGGAGTGAGTGTTGGAGGTGGTGGAGGGAGTGAGTGTTGGAGGTGGTGGAGGGAGTGAGTGTTGGAGGTGGTGGAGGGAGTGAGTGTTGGAGGTGGTGGAGGGAGTGAGTGTTGGAGGTGGTGGAGGGAGTGAGTGTTGGAGGTGGTGGAGGGAGTGACTGTTCGAGGTGGTGGAGGGAGTGAGTGTTGGAGGTGGTGGAGGGAGTGAGTGTTGGAGGTGGGGGAGGGAGTGTATGTTGGAGGTGGTGGAGGGAGTGAGTGTTGGAGGTGGTGGAGGGAGTGAGTGTTGGAGGTGTTGGAGGTGGTGGAGGGAGTGAGTGTTGGAGGTGGTGGAGGGAGTGAGTGTTGGAGGTGGGGGAGGGAGTGTATGTTGGAGGTGGGGGAGGGAGTGAGTGTTGGAGGTGGTGGAGGGAGTGAGTGTTGGAGGTGGTGGAGGGAGTGAGTGTTGGAGGTGGTGGAGGGAGTGAGTGTTGGAGGTGGTGGAGGGAGTGAGTGTTGGAGGTGGTGGAGGGAGTGAGTGTTGGAGGTGGTGGAGGGAGTGAGTGTTGGAGGTGGGGGAGGGAGTGAGTGTTGGAGGTGGGGGAGGGAGTGAGTGTTGGAGGTGGTGGAGGGAGTGAGTGTTGTTGGTGGTGGAGGGAGTGAGTGTTGGAGGTGGTGGAGGGAGTGAGTGTTGGAGGTGGTGGAGGGAGTGAGTGTTGGAGGTGGTGGAGGGAGTGAGTGTTGGAGGTGGTGGAGGGAGTGAGTGTTGGAGGTGGTGGAGGGAGTGAGTGTTGGAGGTGGTGGAGGTGGTGAGTGTTGGAGGTGGTGGAGGTGGTGGAGGGAGTGACTGTTCGAGGTGTTGGAGGTGGTGGAGGGAGTGAGTGTTGGAGGTGGTGGAGGGAGTGAGTGTTGGAGGTGGGGGAGGGAGTGAGTGTTGGAGGTGGTGGAGGTGGTGGAGGGAGTGAGTGTTGGAGGTGGTGGAGGGAGTGAGTGTTGGAGGTGGTGGAGGGAGTGAGTGTTGGAGGTGGTGGAGGGAGTGAGTGTTGAAGGTGGTGGAGGGAGTGAGTGTTGGAGGTGGTGGAGGGAGTGAGTGTTGGAGGTGGTGGAGGGAGTGAGTGTTGGAGGTGGTGGAGGGAGTGAATGTTGGAGGTGGGGGAGGGAGTGAGTGTTGGAGGTGGTGGAGGGAGTGAGTGTTGAAGGTGGTGGAGGGAGTGAGTGTTGGAGGTGGTGGAGGGAGTGAGTGTTGGAGGTGGTGGAGCGAGTGAGTGTTGGAGGTGGTGGAGGGAGTGAGTGTTGGAGGTGGAGGGAGTGAGTGTTGGAGGTGGTGGAGGGAGTGAGTGTTGGAGGTGGTGGAGGGAGGAGTGTTGGAGGTGGTGGAGGGAGTGAGTGTTGGAGGTGGGGGAGGGAGTGAGTGTTGGAGGTGGTGGAGGGAGTGAGTGTTGGAGGTGGTGGAGGGAGTGAGTGTTGGAGGTGGTGGAGGGAGTGAGTGTTGGAGGTGGTGGAGGGAGTAAGTGTTGGAGGTGGGGGAGGGAGTGAGTGTTGGAGGTGGGAGGGAGTGAGTGTTGGAGGTGGGGGAGGGAGTGAGTGTTGGAGGTGGGGGAGGGAGTGAGTGTTGGAGGTGGTGGAGGGAGTGAGTGTTGGAGGTGGGGGAGGGAGTGAGTGTTGGAGGTGGGGGAGGGAGTGAGTGTTGGAGGTGGTGGAGGAGTGAGTGTTGGAGGTGGTGGATGGGGTGAGTGTTGGAGGTGGTGGAAGGAGTGAGTGTTGGAGGTGGAGGGAGTGAGTGTTGGAGGTGGGGGAGGGAGTGAGTGTTGGAGGTGGTGGAGGGAGTGAGTGTTGGAGGTGGTGGAGGGAGTGAGTGTTGGAGGTGGTGGAGGGAGTGAGTGTTGGAGGTGGGGGAGGGAGTGAGTGTTGGAGGTGGTGGAGGGAGTGAGTGTTGGAGGTGGGGGAGGGAGTGAGTGTTGGAGGTGGTGGAGGGAGTGAGTGGTGGAGGTGGTGGAGGGAGTGAGTGTTGGAGGTGGTGGAGGGAGTGAGTGTTGGAGGTGGTGGAGGGAGTGAGTGTTGGAGGTGGTGGAGGGAGTGAGTGTTGGAGGTGGTGGAGGGAGTGAGTGTTGGAGGTGGTGGATGGGGTGAGTGTTGGAGGTGGTGGAGGGAGTGAGTGTTGGAGGTGGTGGAGGGAGTGAGTGTTGGAGGTGCTGGAGTGAGTGAGTGTTGGAGGTGGTGGAGGGAGTGAGTGTTGGAGGTGGTGGAGGGAGTGAGTGTTGGAGGTGGTGGAGGGAGTGAGTGTTGGAGGTGGTGGAGGGAGTGAGTGTTGGAGGTGGTGGAGGGAGTGAGTGTTGGAGGTGGGGGAGGGAGTGAGTGTTGGAGGTGGGGGAGGGAGTGAGTGTTGGAGGTGGTGGAGGGAGTGAGTGTTGGAGGTGGGGGAGGGAGTGAGTGTTGGAGGTGGGGGAGGGAGTGAGTGTTGGAGGTGGTAGAGGGAGTGAGTGTTGGAGGTGGTGGAGGGAGTGAGTGTTGGAGGTGGTGGAGGGAGTGAGTGTTGAAGGTGGTGGAGGGAGTGAGTGTTGGAGGTGGTGGAGGGAGTGAGTGTTGGAGGTGGTGGAGGGAGTGAGTGTTGGAGGTGGTGGAGGGAGTGAGTGTTGGAGGTGGTGGAGGGAGTGAGTGTTGGAGGTGGTGGAGGGAGTGAGTGTTGGAGGTGGGGGAGGGAGTGAGTGTTGGAGGTGGTGGAGGGAGTGAGTGTTGGAGGTGGTGGAGGGAGTGAGTGTTGGAGGTGGTGGATGGGGTGTGGATCAAGCGGCTGCTTTGTCCTGGATGGTGTTGAGCCTCGAGTGTTGCTGGAACTGCACCATCCAGGCAAGTGGGGAGTGTCCCATCACACTCCTGACTTGTGCCTTGTAGATGGTGGGGGGGCTTTGGGGAGTCAGGAGGTGAGACACTCCCCACAGAATACCCAGCCTCTGACCCGCTCTTGTGGCCACAGTATTTATGTGTCTGGTCCAGTTAAGTTTCTGGTCGATGGTGACCCCCAGGATGTTGATGGTGGGGGATTCGGTGATGGTAATGCCGTTGAATGTTAAGGGGCGGTGGTTACTCTCACTTGTTGGAGATGGTCATTGCCTGGCACTTGTGTGGTGTGAATGTTACTTGCCACTTACCAGCCCGAGCCTGAATGTTGTCCGGGACTTGCTGTATGTGGCACGGACTGCTCCATTATCTGAGGAGTTGCGATGGAGGGAAGGCCTTTGATGAAGCAGCTGAAGGTGGTTGGGCTTACGATTTTACTGGGGATCCTTGATGCCACACTCAGTCAAATGTTACTTGATGTCGAGGGCAGTCACTCTCACCTCACCTCCGGAATTCAGCTCATTTGTCCATGTTTGGACCGAGCCTGTACTGAGATCTGGAGCCAAGTGTTCCTGATGGTAGCCAAGCTGGGCATCGGTGAGCCGGTTATTGGTGAGTAGCACTATCAACGATGCCTGAGTTACACCGTGCGGTGCGGGTGTGTTACACCGTGCGGTGCGGGTGTGTTACTGTGTTACACCGTGCGGTGTGGGTGTGTTACACCGTGCGGTGTGGGTGTGTTACACCGTGCGGTGTGAGTGTGTTACTGTGTTACACCGTGTGGTGTGGGTGTGTTACTGTGTTACGCCGTGCGGTGTGGGTGTGTTACACCGTGCGGTGTGAGTGTGTTACTGTGTTACACCGTGCGGTGTGGGTGTATTACTGTGTTACACCGTGCGGTGTGGGTGTGTTACTGTGTTACACCGTGCGGTGTGGGTGTGTTACACCGTGTGGTGTGGGTGTGTTACACCGTGCGGTGTGGGTGTGTTACTGTGTTACACCGTGTGGTGTGGGTGTGTTACTGTGTTACACCGTGTGGTGTGGGTGTGTTACTGTGTTACACCGTGCGGTGTGGGTGTGTTACACCGTGCGGTGTGGGTGTATTACTGTGTTACACCGTGCGGTGTGGGTGTGTTACTGTGTTACACCGTGTGGTGTGGGTGTGTTACTGTGTTACACCGTGCGGTGTGGGTGTGTTACTGTGTTACACCGTGTGGTGTGGGTGTGTTACACCGTGCGGTGTGGGTGTGTTACACCGTGCGGTGTGGGTGTGTTACACCGTGCGGTGTGGGTGTGTTACACCGTGCGTTGTGGGTGTGTTACTGTGTTACACCGTGTGGTGTGGGTGTGTTACTGTGTTACACCGTGCGGTGTGGGTGTGTTACACCGTGCGGTGTGGGTGTGTTACTGTGTTACACCGTGCGGTGTGGGTGTGTTACTGTGTTACGCCGTGCGGTGTGAGTGTGTTACTGTGTTACACCGTGCGGTGTGGGTGTATTACTGTGTTACACCGTGCGGTGTGGGTGTGTTACTGTGTTACACCGTGCGGTGTGGGTGTGTTACACCGTGTGGTGTGGGTGTGTTACTGTGTTACACCGTGTGGTGTGGGTGTGTTACTGTGTTACACCGTGCGGTGTGGGTGTGTTACTGTGTTACACCGTGTGGTGTGGGTGTGTTACTGTGTTACACCGTGTGGTGTGGGTGTGTTACTGTGTTACACCGTGTGGTGTGGGTGTGTTACTGTGTTACACCGTGTGGTGTGGGTGTGTTACTGTGTTACACCGTGTGGTGTGGGTGTGTTACACCATGCAGTGTGGGTGTGTTACTGTGTTACACTATGTGGTGTGGGTGTGTTACTGTGTTACACCGTGCGGTGTGGGTGTGTTACACCGTGCGGTGTGGGTGTATTACTGTGTTACACCGTGCGGTGTGGGTGTGTTACTGTGTTACACCGTGTGGTGTGGGTGTGTTACTGTGTTACACCGTGCGGTGTGGGTGTGTTACACCGTGCGTTGTGGGTGTGTTACTGTGTTACACCGTGTGGTGTGGGTGTGTTACACCGTGCGGTGTGGGTGTGTTACACCGTGCGGTGTGGGTGTGTTACACCGTGCGTTGTGGGTGTGTTACTGTGTTACACCGTGTGGTGTGGGTGTGTTACTGTGTTACACCGTGCGGTGTGGGTGTGTTACACCGTGCGGTGTGTTACTGTGTCGATGATGGATAGAATTTGCTCCATCCCATGTTTCTGATTGTCCTCTGGTGATTACAGGAGATGTTTCCTGGAGCTGTTCTCCCGGCCTGGTGTGGAGGGATTGTGCCGATGGTCCTGTGACCTGCGCTGACCTCGGTGCAGGCGATGAATTGAGCAGGAAATGCAACTCCGGGTGTTACTGCCGTGAGGGGCACGTACTACAGGTCAGTGTCGCAGACTGAATCACTGGCTATAAGTGGCGCTGCTCCCCCAGGATAGGACTCCGTCTCAGCACACAGCACGATGATCATTTCACCATCGGTCCCAAGGGCAATCTACCTGCTGCTGTCAGTCTAACCATTGCCTGGGCCCAATGCTGCACCTTGTTTTAACATCACCAGAACTGGTTAATGAGCCATCTCTCTCTCTCTCCCTGTCCGTCTCCATCTCTCTCTCTCTCTCTCTCTCTCTCTCTCTCTCTCTCTGTCCGTCTCTCTCTCTCTCTCTCTGTCCGTCTCCCTCTCTCTCTCTCTGTCCGTCTCTCTCTCTCTCTCTCTCTCTCTCTCTCTGTCCGTCTCCCTCTCGCTCCCTCTCTCTCTGTCCGTCTCCCTCTCTCTCTCTCTGTCCGTCTCTCTCTCTCACTCTCTCTCTCTCTCTCTCTGTCTCCCTCTCTCTCTCTCTGTCCGGGGGGATGGGAACCAATGCAGGGAGATAGAGGGAAACAAAAAGGAGGCAAAAACAAAAGACAGAAAGGAGATGAGGAAAAGTGGAGGGCAGAGAAACCCAAGGCAAAGAACAAAAAGGGCCAATGTACAGCAAAATTCTAAAAGGACAGAGGGTGTTAAAAAAACAAGCCTCAAGGCTTTGTGTCTTAATGCAAGGAGTATCCGCAATAAGGTGGATGAATTAACTGTGCAAATAGATGTTAATAAATATGATGTGATTGGGATTACGGAGACGTGGCTCCAGGATGATCAGGGCTGGGAACTCAACATCCAGGGGTATTCAACATTCAGGAAGGATAGAATAAAAGGAAAAGGAGGTGGGGTAGCATTGCTGGTTAAGGAGGAGATTAAGGCAATAGTTAGGAAGGACATTAGCTTGGATGATGTGGAATCTATTTGGGTAGAGCTGCAGAACACCAAAGGGCAAAAAACGTTAGTGGGAGTTGTGTACAGACCTCCAAACAGTAGTAGTGATGTTGGGGAGGGCATCAAACAGGAAATTAGGGGTGCGTGCAATAAAGGTGCAGCAGTTATAATGGGTGACTTTAATATGCACATAGATTGGGCTAACCAAACTGGAAGCAATACGGTGGAGGAGGATTTTCTGGAGTGCATAAGGGATGGTTTTTTAGACCAATATGTCGAGGAACCAACTAGGGGGGAGGCCATCTTAGACTGGGTGTTATGTAATGAGAGAGGATTAATTAGCAATCTCGTTGTGCGAGGCCCCTTGGGGAAGAGTGACCATAATATGGTGGAATTCTGCATTGGGATGGAGAATGAAACAGTTAATTCAGAGACCATGGTCCAGAACTTAAAGAAGGCTAACTTTGAAGGTATGAGGCGTGAATTGGCTGGGATGGATTGGCGAATGATACTTAAGGGGTTGACTGTGGATGGGCAATGGCAGACATTTAGAGACCGCATGGATGAACTACAACAATTGTACATTCCTGTCTGGCATAGAAATAAAAAAGGGAAGGTGGCTCAACCGTGGCTATCAAGGGAAATCAGGGATAGTATTAAAGCCAAGGAAGTGGCATACAAATTGGCCAGAAATAGCAGCGAACCTGGGGACTGGGAGAAATTTAGAACTCAGCAGAGGAGGACAAAGGGTTTGATTAGGGCAGGGAAAATGGAGTATGAGAAGAAGCTTGCAGGGAACAGTAAGACGGATTGCAAAAGTTTCTATAGATATGTAAAGAGAAAAAGGTTAGTAAAGACAAACTTAGGTCCCCTGCAGTCAGAATCAGGGGAAGTCATAACGGGGAACAAAGAAATGGCGGACCAATTGAACAAGTACTTTGGTTCGGTATTCACGAAGGAGGACACGAACAACCTTCCGGTTATAAAAGGGGTCGGGGGGTCTAGTAAGGAGGAGGAACTGAGGGAAATCCTTATTAGCCGGGAAATTGTGTTGGGGAAATTGATGGGATTGAAGGCCGATAAATCCCCAGGGCCTGATGGACTGCATCCCAGAGTACTTAAGGAGGTGGCCTTGGAAATAGTGGATGCGTTGACAGTCATTTTCCAACATTCCATTGACTCTGGATCAGTTCCTATGGAGTGGAGGGTAGCCAATGTAACCCCACTTTTTAAAAAAGGAGGGAGAGAGAAAACTGGGAATTATAGACCGGTCAGCCTGACATCAGTAGTGGGTAAAATGATGGAATCAATTATTAAGGATGTCATAGCAGTGCATTTGGAAAGAGGTGACATGATAGGTCCAAGTCAGCATGGATTTGTGAAAGGGAAATCATGCTTGACAAATCTTCTGGAATTTTTTGAGGATGTTTCCAGTAAAGTGGACAAGGGAGAACCAGTTGATGTGGTATATTTGGACTTTCAGAAGGCGTTCGACAAGGTCCCACACAAGAGATTGATGTGCAAAGTTAGAGCACATGGGATTGGGGGTAGTGTACTGACATGGATTGAGAACTGGTTGTCAGACAGGAAGCAAAGAGTAGGAGTAAATGGGTACTTTTCAGAATGGCAGGCAGTGACTAGTGGGGTGCCGCAAGGTTCTGTGCTGGGGCCCCAGCTGTTTACACTGTACATTAATGATTTAGATGAGGGGATTAAATGTAGTATCTCCAAATTTGCGGATGACACTAAGTTGGGTGGCAGTGTGAGCTGCGAGGAGGATGCTGTGAGGCTGCAGAGCAACTTGGATAGGTTAGGTGAGTGGGCAAATGCATGGCAGATGAAGTATAATGTGGATAAATGTGAGGTTATCCACTTTGGTGGTAAAAACAGAGAGACAGACTATTATCTGAATGGTGACAGATTAGGAAAAGGGGAGGTGCAAAGAGACCTGGGTGTCATGGTACATCAGTCATTGAAGGTTGGCATGCAGGTGCAGCAGGTGGTTAAGAAAGCAAATGGCATGTTGGCCTTCATAGCAAGGGGATTTGAGTACAGGGGCAGGGAGGTGTTGCTACAGTTGTACAGGGCATTGGTGAGGCCACACCTGGAGTATTGTGTACAGTTTTGGTCTCCTAACCTGAGGAAGGACATTCTTGCTATTGAGGGAGTGCAGCGAAGGTTCACCAGACTGATTCCCGGGATGGCGGGACTGACCTATCAAGAAAGACTGGATCAACTGGGCTTGTATTCACTGGAGTTCAGAAGAATGAGAGGGGACCTCATAGAAACATTTAAAATTCTGACGGGGTTTAGACAGGTTAGATGCAGGAAGAATGTTCCCAATGTTGGGGAAGTCCAGAACCAGAGGTCACAGTCTAAGGATAAGGGGTAAGCCATTTAGGACCGAGATGTGGAGGAACTTCTTCACCCAGAGAGTGGTGAACCTGTGGAATTCTCTACCACAGAAAGTTGTTGAGGCCAATTCACTAAATATATTCAAAAAGGAGTTAGATGAGGTCCTTACTACTAGGGGGATCAAGGGGTATGGCGAGAAAGCAGGAATGGGGTACTAAAGTTGAATGTTCAGCCATGAACTCATTGAATGGCGGTGCAGGCTAGAAGGGCCGAATGGCCTACTCCTGCACCTATTTTCTATGTTTCTATGTTTCTATGTCTCCCTCTCTCTCTCTCTCTCTCTCTCTCTCTGTCCGTCTCCCTCTCACTCCCTCTCTCTCTGTCTCTGTCCGTCTCCCCCTCTCTCGCTCTCCCTCTCTCACTCTCTCTCTCTCTCTCTCTCTCTGTCCGTCTCCCTCTCTTTCTCTCTCTCTCTCTGTCCCTCTCTCTCTCTGTCCCTCTCCCTCTCCCTCTCTCTCTCTCGTGCTCTCTCTCTCTCTCTCCCTCTCTCTCTCTCTCTCTCTCTCTCTCTCTCTCTCTCTCCCTCTCCCTCTCTCTCTTCCTCTCTCAATCTCCCCGTCTTTGTTCCTCTCTCTCTCTCTCTCTCTCTCTCTCTCTCTCTCTGTCTCTCTGTCTCAGCCTCTCTCTCTGTCCCTCTCTCTCTCTCTCCTGCTCCTAACTCTTATGGTCTTAAGGTGGGTAGGTGGGTATATGGGGAGAAGATGGGTATGTGGAGGTGGGTATATGGGGAGAAGGTGGGTATGTGGGGGTGGGTATATGGGGAGAAGGTGGGTATGTGGGGGTGGGTATAAGGGGAAAAGGTGGGTATGTGGGGGTGGGTATATGGGGAGACGGTGGGTATGTGGAGGTGGGTATATGGGGAGAAGTTGGGTATGTGGGGGTGGGTATATGGGGAGAAGGTGCGTATGTGGGGGTGGGTATATGGGGAGAAGGTGGGTATGTGGGGGTGGGTATATGGGGAGAAGGTGGGTATGTGGGGGTGGGTATATGGGGAGAAGGTGGGTATGTGGGGGTGGGTATATGGGGAGAAGGTGGGTATGTGGGGGTGGGTATATGGGGAGAAGGTGGGTATGTGGGGGTGGGTATATGGGGAGAAGGTGGGTATGTGGGGGTGGGTATATGGGGAGAAGGTGGGTATGTGGGGGTGGGTATAAGGGGAGAAGGTGGGTATGTGGGGGTGGTTATATGGGAGAAGGTGGGAATGTGGGGGTGGGTATATGGGAGAAGGTGGGTATGTGGGGGTGGGTATATGGGGAGAAGGTGGGTATGTGGGAGGTGGAATATGGGGAGAAGGTGGGTATGTTGGGGTGGGTATATGGGGAGAAGGTGGGTATGTGGGGTGGGTATATGGGGAGAAGGTGGGTAGGTGGGGGTGGGTATATGGGGAGAAGGTGGGTAGGTGGGGGTGGGTATATGGGGAGAAGGTGGGTATGTGGGGGTGGGTATATGGGGAGAAGGTGGGTATGTGGGGGTGGGTATATGGGGAGAACGTGGGCATGTGGGGGTGGGTATATGGGGAGAAGGTGGGTATGTGGGGGTGGGTATATGGGGAGAAGGTGGGTATGTGGGGGTGGGTATATGGGCAGAAGGTGGGTATGTGGGGGTGGGTATATGGGGAGAAGGTGGGTATGTGGGGGTGGGTATATGGGGAGAAGGTGGGTATGTGGGGGTGGGTATACGGGGAGAAGGTGGGTATGTGGGGTTGGGTGTACGAGGAGAAGGTGGGTATGTGGGGTGGGTATACGGGGAGAAGGTGGGTATGTGGGGGTGGGTATACGGGGAGAAGGTGGGTATGTGGGGGTGGGTATACGGGAAGAAGGTGGGTATGTGGGGGTGGGTATACGGGGAGAAGGTGGGTATGTGGGGGTGGGTATACGGGGAGAAGGTGGGTATGTGGGGGTGGGTATATGGGGAGAAGGTGGGTATGTGGGGTGGGTATACGGGGAGAAGGTGGTTATGTGGGGGTGGGTATACGGGGAGAAGGTGGGTATGTGGGGGTGGGTATACGGGGAGAAGGTGGGTATGTGAGCGTGGGTATAATGGGGAGAAGGTGGGTATGTGGGGGTGGGTATATGGGGAGAAGTGGGTATGTGGGGGTGGGTATATGGGGAGAAGGTGGGTATGTGGGGGTGGGTATATGGGGAGAAGGTGGGTATGTGGGGGTGGGTATATGGGGAGAAGGTGGGTATGTGGGGGTGGGTATGTGAGGAGAAGGTGGGTATGTGGGGGTGGGTATACGGGGAGAAGGTGGGTATGTAGGGGGTGGGTATATGGGGAGAAGGTGGGTATGTGGGGGTGGGTATATGGGGAGAAGGTGGGTATGTGGGGTGGGTATATGGGGG